>NC_091466.1:26007894-26129089 GCF_027789765.1 Dendropsophus ebraccatus
CTGCAAAGTTTGCTAGAAAAAATGCACTAAAAGCAAGCAAAAATTTTTCTTTCACATCAGCTGGTGCCAGAAAGTGCCAGAGATTTGTAATTTACTTCCATTAAAAATTCTCAATCTTCCATTACTTATCAGATGCTGTATGTCCTGTAGGAAGTGGTGTATTCTTTCCAGTCTGTATAGCTTGTGAGGTTTTCTATGTGGATTGCTGCTTCTCTGGACAGTTCCCGTCCCAGACAGAGGTGGCAGCTGATACCTACTTGAAGAGTTGTTTTAATAGAAGTAAATTACAAATCTCTGGCACTTTGTGGCACCAGTTGATTTGAAAGATATTTTTTACTGAACTATTCCTTTAAAAAAAAAAAAAACTAATAAAAAAAACCACTCATTTTTGTAGGCTTGTTGTTACTGGCCTCTCTTCCTGTCAATCATTCTGACGAGTGTGCTGACAGGCAGACAGCGGTGACTAGATATGTGCACCAGATGACTACCTCCCCGTCTCTGCCTGCTGCGCGCTCTAGTAGTCAAATCTCTTTTTCCCTGGTATACAGCTTCTGCTGCGGCTGGTATGTGCCCAGGCTGCTCAGGAGCTGTATACAGTGCTCCAGGGAACCATATCAGCCCAAATGTGCTGATTGGTTCCCTTTAAGACGAGACCTCCCTGCAAACATGTCTATGTGACTGATATAACCAATATATTATTATAATATATTTTACTATGAGATACTTACTCCGAATCCTCCTCCTCTTCTTCGATGTCTTCATCACTGCTGTTAGGGATAGAAAAGAGAACATAGTGAAAACCTAACACACATTACAGACAGCAGTTTTCTGGCAGAACTTTAATACTAGTTGATTTGGAAGATTTTTTTTTTACATTATTATATTTTACTATGAGATACTTACTCCGAATCCTCCATATCCTCCTCCTCCTCCTCGGTGTCGTCCTGGCTCCTGTTAGTGATAGAATAGAGAAGATAGTGAAAACCCAACACACATTACAGACAGCAGTTTTCTGGCACAATTTCAATAAGAAGACAGTTTATATAGAGACCTCCTGGCGCTGATCGGTGTCTATAGGGGAGGAATTATAGGTGTCACACAAGTTACAGTTTTAGTTTTACATTTAAATAAATGCTACAAAGTTTGCTGAAAAAAAACAAATAATGTGGAATTAAAGGGGTAGTTCAGCAAACATTTTTTCTTTCAAATGAACTGATGCCTGAGATTTGTAATTTACTTCCATTAAAAATCTCAACTCTTAAGTACTTATCAGCTTCTGTATGTCCAGCAGGAAGTGGTGTATTTTTTCCAGTCAGGTGAGCAGGAGAGGTTTTCTATGGGGATTTGCTGCTGCTCTGGGCAGTTCCTGTCACAGGCAGAGGTGGCATCAGAGAGCACTGTGTCAGACTGGAAAGAATACACCACCTCCTGCAGGGCATACAGCAGCTGATAAGTACTGGAGCTTTTTTTTATAGAAGTAAAATACAAATTTCTGGCACTTTGTGGCACTAGTTGATTTAAAAGATTTTTTTTTTTAACTACCCCATTAAAAAAAAAACTCTGAACAGTAAACATGTCTTTGTGACTGATATAACTATTATATTATTGTATTTTACTATGAGATACTTACTCCGAATCCACCTCCTCCTCCTCCGCGGTGTCTTCCTCACTGCTGTTAGGGATAGAATAGAGAAGATAGTGAGAACCTAACACACATTACAGACAGCAGTTTTCTGGCAGAACCTCATCAATAAGAAGACAAGTTATATAGAGACATCCTGGCGCTGATCGGTGTCTATAGTGGAGGAATTATAGGGTCACACAAGTTACATTTTCAGTAAAGATTTACTTACCCGGAATCCGATCCTCCATCTAAAAGAAAAAAAAGAAAGAAAAGTGTTAGATTTAAATATGTCTTTTAACCCCATCATGTAACTTTCACAATGTTTCACAGCAATGGGGTAGGGGACTGGTGTCATATATATGATGAGATGTTAGACATGAAATCTATGGAGGTGATGTTATAGACAGGAAAAACTCACCCTCGCCGTCATCCTGTGCAGCCTGAAATAGGAAATAGAGAGAGTAAGCAGAGGACATTGGTATATTGCCGAGCATGAAAAGTCTGTGTACATCTGAGCTATTTGCTTGTTGTTTTTTCTATGGCCATAGAAATAATTGATATCTCAATTATTTCCTGCCGTTCTACATTGACTTCAATGCTGTTTTCAATGCAACAACGGCCGTTGTTTCGTACAATGTGTGAACATATTCTAAAAGTCTAAATGAATAAAGCATATACTTACCTCTGCACACTCCCCGGTGCTTCTGCCTGCGCCCCAGTGTCTTCCTGGCTTCTGCGGACAGCAGGCAAAAGCCAGGAAAATATCACAGGCAGAAGCATCGGGCAGTGTGCAGAGGTAAGTATATACTTTTATTATTTTCCTTACACATTCATCAGCCGATGGCCGTGCATCGTTATTACACATAGCAATGCGCAATCGCCGGCCAATGTTTTTGGGTTAGGACCAAAAGATTGCAGCTGCCCCTCCACACCACAGGGCTCTTCTCTGCCAGTCTCCCTGACCTCCCAGTACCCGTCCCCAGGCCGCGCGCCACCCTTCTTGAGTGCTCCAATGCCCACTGCGAAGCCAAAATCAAGTAGCGGCACCAAGTAGCCAGCGGTACTGCCTCTCTCTGCTGTGGCTGCAGGGAACACCTGTTTAGAGTGGGGATTACCCTGAGGGGAATCCCCGTTTTAAATGGGTGTTCCCTGCAACAGAGGTAGAGAGAGAGGCAATAGCGACCGCTGTTTAAACTTGAAATCACTACTTGATTTTGGCACCGCAGCAGGCATTGGAGGAGGATGGCAGGGGCTTGGTCAGAGGTCCCAGGAGGTCAGAAAGGCCAGTGGAGGTGAGCCCTGTCGGGAAGAAGCTTCGGCCAGTGTATGCTCCACCAGGCGGCTGCCGGACCAGAGAGCTGGGACGGGGCTCAAGAAGGAAGGTGGGCGGCCTGGGTATCAGGTGGTCGGGGAGACTGGTGGAAAAGAGCCTTGTGGAGGCAAGAGGCAACTGTAGCAGCTTGGGGAATGTCGCCGGTGTCTGAACCAGCTAGCAGGAGTCGTGGGGACTCCAGGAGTGTAGGCGGCAGCCTGGGGACAGGTCCAGGGGCTGGAGCAGCTGTTCCCAGCAGCAGGAAGAAGCATAGGCAGCGCGCCAAGTTCAAATAGCCGCCCGCTCTTGCATCTCTCTATGCCTCCGCTGCAGGGAACAACGATTTAGACTATTTCTCCTTGTAATAAAGAAAATGATCAGGCGATGACAATGTTGATCGCTGATGATCGTGTCTTTTGATCCTGATCTAAAATCATTGGCTGCGACTACGCACAGCAATATGTAAAAACCATGCCTCCTCCCAAACTCGCTGCCCTTCCTAACCGCCCATCAGGCGAGCGGGGGGATATGGCAGGCATACGCCTGGGAGAAGAGGCAAATCTGCGCCTTCTCCCTGGCATACGCCCCGGCCACAGCCTTGATAAAGTTCTCCCTCTGTGTTGATACCTTTCAAACCACAAGAGATATTGCAGATATGGTATTAGCAATCGATTTCTAAGACAATTGTAGTCATCTTTAATGTACTACATGACCATCTTGATTTTGGCTTCCAAGATGGCAGCCATGTTCCAGACATGCAGTAATACCTCGGTTCCCGAACCATATCTTTGGTATGTTTTCCTTGGTTTGCCTTTTTTTATATGCTACGTGACCACCTTTCCACTGGAAAAATTTGCCCTTGATCCAATATGGCGGCCATTAAAATGGTGGCATATCAATAAAAAGTAGAAACTCCCAAAACCTGCGCCACAGATGAATATAATGAAGATAGATCAGTGATCAGTGATTTCGGATAATTGTATTAAAATGCCCATCCAGTACACATTGGGGGTAATATACATCATATTTGTGTCACGTTGTTAGATACAAAACTCTCGTATATGCTGCATCATCTATTTCTGGTATAATTTGCGTATTTACTCATCACTTTTGGGGGGGGGTGGGGGGTTGTGGGTGAAAAATGCGGACAATGATCCAACAAATCAGTGTAAGCTTTTATCCAGTAATCAGCACAAGATGTAGGGGGTTATGTGGCTTATCCAGAATTAGAAAAATACTACTGCTTTTTTAAGAACAGCGCCATGCTTATCTTCAGGCTTTATGTGGTATTACAACTCAGCTTTATTCACATCACTAGTAAATGTGCCGCAGTACCACAGAAAAACTGAGGACAATAGGGGCACTCTTTATGGATGGGGGCAGCTATGACCCAGATTTATCAAACTGTGGAAGTTTATGTTCACACACAGTTAAAACAACAGTGGTTGTCTAACACGGCCATTGTTGGCAGAGTCTTGTCATAAAAAATACAATGTGTGAACGTAGCCTAAAACTGAAACTGGTGTCAGCTGCCCACAGCAACCAATCACGGCTCAGCTTTCCAGAGAATCTGTCAGGTCCATTCCAGGTACAGAGCTGCAGACACAGGCAGATAGGTAATAGAGAGAGAATACAAGGCAAGCCTGTATCTTTGCTGATGGCCATTTGTACAGTTATAAAATTGTATTTTATATGTATCAGTCATTTATTTTCTAATCTTCACATATATATAGACGAATAAGCTGACCTGTATACCAGGAGAAAACATAGTATTATTGGTAATATATAACTTTTTTAAATATAGATAAAAAACTAATCAAGAACAGTGTGTGTGCTCACCTCCACAGCAAAACGAAACCACAAAAACTATATACAGATAGGCCACAGTATCATCATGCATCACTCAGTCAGGTGCGATAATACACATAGAAGCAACAAAGTAGCTGCAAACAATGTATGATAGCAAATGCAAGATCAACCAATAAACAAGCAGGTGTAAACACGATGGGATGCACGCCAGTATAGATAGGTACAGGAGCTATTTTAACCCTGTTCCGCCCTGAGCATGGTGCACCAATCCACCCCTCCTCACTCAGGGAATCATCAGAGTAGATGCCCTTATAATGGCGGCTCCTGCCCTGTGCTGTCCCTACTCCCAGACCCTATGCTTACCCTTATGCTGCTCCCTACACGGCGTTTCATCTACAAAGGACTCGTCAGGGGAGGATGATAGATCCCGGGTATAGCACTGCATCGGAGTCCTGTACAGTGTGCGTCCGGCCTCAATAAACGTGGCACATCACAGCAGTGGCCGGAATGCCTGGAGGACACTAATAGCCTGATCTGTGGCTGTGTGACACAACTAGATCAGGCTATTAGCACCCTCCAGGCACTCCGGCCACTGCTGTGATGTGCCACGTTTATTGAGGCCAGATGCACACTGTACCGGACCCCGATGCAGTGCTATACCCGGGATCTATCATCCTCCCCTGACAAGTCCTTTGTACATGAAATGCTGTGTAGGGAGCTGCATAAGGGTAAGTGTAGGGTCTGGGAGTAGGGACAGCACAGGGCAGGAGCCGCCATTATGAGGGCGTCTACTCCGATGGTTCCCTCGGTGAGGGGGGGTAGATTGGTGCACCATGTTCAGGGCTTAACAGGGTTAATAGCTCCTGTACCTATCTATACTGGCGTGCATCCCATCGTGTTCACACCTGCTTGTTTATTGGTTGATGTTGCATTTGCTATCATACATTGTTTGCAGCTACTATGTTGCTTCTATGTGTATTATTGACAGTGCACAATGACATTACACTGTATGGAATCACTGCCGTTGTGTATACACTATTGCTGTGGTTTTCTGCGTCTGCAAAAAATAATTGACGAGTCTATTTTGTGTGGCCGCTATTCAGTGAAAAGCGGCTGCACAAGATAGCCTGTCCGCACAATGTAAAGGACTATAGGCACACCCAAATGTGCCCGCATTCGAATTTAAATGAAGAGATGGTGACCTGGCCGATACTACAGTATTGTCCTTGTGAACATCTGAGACATCAGCTTTTTTTTAAAACATCAAACACCGGCTGTGTCAAATAACGGCTGATGTTCATGCCTTGTGTGAACGTGGCCTTTAGGCTGGATTTCCAACAAGTATCCAAAAAACAAAAACTACTGCATGATGTTATCTTGGCGAAAAAAAGACCTCACTCATAACCAGACTCCGGCCCAGCAAGGATAGCGTAGCAGCCGGGCTCTGAGGAAGAAGATCAGTGGAAGAAGCTGGAGAGACACACAGAGGCCACCGGAGAGCGGTTAAGGACCCGGCGCAATTCCCTGCCCCTCCCTAACACAGCTGCCTGTAAAACTACCTGTCCAAGCCCTTCTGCTACAATTATCCCTAGCCCTACTACTACTACCCCCAGCCCTACAGCTAGTACTACTCCCAACCCTACTGCTACTACTATCCCCAGTCCTACAGCTACTACTACTCCCAGCCTTACTGCTACTATTACCCAAAGCCCAACTGCTACTACTACCCCCAGCCCTACCGCTACTACTACTACCCCCAGCCCTACAGCTACTACTACTACTCCCAGCCCTACAGCTACTACTACTACTACTCCCAGCCCTACAGCTACTACTACCCCCAGCCTTACTGCTACTATTACCCAAAGCCCAACTGCTACTACTACCCCAGCCCTACCGCTACTACTACTACCCCTAGCGCTACAGCTACTACTACTCCCAGCCCTACTGCTACTACTACCCCCAGCCCTACAGCTACTACTACTACTCCCAGCCCTACTGCTACTACTACCCCCAGTACTACAGCTACTACTACTCCCAGCCTTACTGCTACTACTACTCCCAGCCCTACAGCTACTACTTCCCCAAGCTCTCCAAAATAGTAAGAAGTACAGGCTCTTCATATATAGAAAAAAGATGTGCAGGGCACTCACTGTAAAACTTTACTTTTATTTAATCCATGTTAAAAATCCATTACAAGGGATAATGACAGCAGGAACAGCAGCACCAGGCGTCTGCAGAAGCATACTGACGTACTCGAAACAGCTGTAATGCCGCCGCATGGTGCTGGCGTTCCTGTCGTCCTTAACCCGTGGAATGAATTTTTAACATGGATTAAATAAAATTTTTACGGTGAGTGCCCTGCACATCTTCTTTTTTCTATATATGAAGTAAGGGTGGAGAGGACACCCTGCTGGTACTTTTATGAACTCAATTTTGCACATATTGGACTGATCTCTATAGGCCAGTGCTTCTCTAACTTTTTCTACTGGAGCCTCACCCAACAGACCAAGGCAATGCCTGGGCCTCACCAGACTGACCAAGAGGATGCCTGGGCCTCACTATCTGTGGTGAAAGTCCATTTGAAAGCTGAAAACAATGCTAGGGCTACCTTTCACTCATCTCCCAAGCTCTGTATGCTAATAAAGCAAGTACAAAATAAATTAATAATGTTGCTAAAATGGAAATTTTGGAGGACTGTGCAGATCATAGTTACTTTTGTGAAAACTGGCGTCCCAGCTGGGCCTCACCAACATCTAGGGGGCGCCTCACTGGTGAGGCCCGCCTCACAGTTTGAGAAGCACTGCTATAGGCGATAGGCCGATCATTGTCTCTATCACATTGGACACCCAGCCCTACAGCTTCTACTGCCCCCAGCTGTATAGCTACTACTTCTCAGCTGTATAGCTACTACTACCCCAGTTCTACAGCTACCATTACCCCCTGCCCTGCTGCTGCCACTACCCCCAGCCCTACAGCTACCACTACCCCCAGCCCTACAGCTACCACTACCCCCAGCCCTACAGCTCCCACTACCCCCAGCCCTACAGCTACCACTTATTCCAGCTTTACTGCTGCCACTACCCCCATCACTAAAGCTACCACTAGCCCCAGTTCTACAGCTCCTGCTACCCCCGGCCCTACAGCTGCCACTACCCCCATCACTCAATCTACCACTAGCCCCATTCCTACAGCTACTGCTACCCCCAGTTTTACAGTCTGTGTCCCTCTTTTGTGGTTATAACAGGATTTATGGTGTCTGTAATGTTGTGTCCACACTGCACATGTGTCAGTCTAGTCTTACAGTATAGCAGCTATCTGACAGTAAATGGATGTTACACCTAACAACAAATCAGAGTACAGTCTACTTTATAAGTATACGTAACATTTATTTTTATTTATATAAAGGAGAACTCAGTAATCATGCAAAAAATAACATTTATTCTTACATCTGTAGGATGTGCTATTACTTCGCCCTGTTGTGTTTTTATTTAATTATTTTAACCCCCCCCCCCCCCTTGCAGCCCCCATACACCTGCATCGATTCATTCAAAAACTTATTTACTTCCTGTTTCAGCGACATCTTCATTTCCTCATTACTCACAGCGCTGTGTCTGTCGGCCGCTATGGAGGATGGCCGGGCTGCTGTGTCTGTCGGCCGCTATGGAGGATGGCCGGGCTGCTGTGTCTGTCAACCGCTATAGAGGATGGCCGGGCTGCTGTGTCTGTCGGCCGCTATGGAGGATGGCCGGGCTGCTCTGTCTGTCGGCTATTATGGAGAATGGCCGGCTGCTGTGTTTGTCAGCCGCTATGGAGGATGGCCGGGCTGCTGTGTCTGTCAGCCGCTATGGAGGATGGCCGGGCTGCTGTGTCTGTCGGCCGCTATGGAGGATGGCCGGGCTGCTGTGTCTGTCGGCCGCGATGGAGGATGGCCGGGCTGCTGTGTCTGTCGGCCGCTATGGAGGATGGCCGGGCTGCTGTGTCTGTCGGCCGCTATGGAGGATGGCCGGGCTGCTGTGTCTGTCGGCCACTATGGAGGATGGCCGGGCTGCTGTGTCTGTCAGCCGCTATAGAGGATGGCCGGGCTGCTGTGTCTGTCGGCCGCTATGGAGGATGGCCGGGCTGCTCTGTCTGTCGGCTATTATGGAGAATGGCCGGCTGCTGTGTTTGCCGGCCGCTATGGAGGATGGCCGGGCTGCTCTGTCTGTAGGCCGCTATGGAGGATGGCCGGCTGCTGTCTCTGTCGGCCGCCATGGAGGATGGCCGGGCTGCTCTGTCTGTTGGCCGCTACGGAGGATGGCCGGGCTGCTGTGTCTATCGGCCGTTATGGAGGATGGCCGGGCTGCTGTGTCTGCCGGCCGCTACGGAGGATGGCCGGCTGCTGTGTCTATCGGCCGCTACGGAGGATGGCCGGCTGCTGTGTCTATCGGCCGCTATGGAAGATGGCCGGCTGCTGTCTCTGTCGGCCACTGTGCTGCATGACATTGTCCCGACTCTACAGGCAGACGGGGAAGCCTATAGTGGAATCCTCACCAATACAGCATGGAGGAGATGTTGCGGTTGGGGGAGAATTCCACTACAGGCTTCCCCATCTGCCCGTATAGCCATGACAATGTATTGCAACTCCCCCCCCCCCCCCTGCCCCGCGCACGTGTTTCAGCAGCTCCTTAATGTGTGGGTGCGTGGGATTTCACTGTGCAAAAGAGGAGTGGCGGCTCCGGTCATCCTCAGGGCCCCAGCATCTCTGTGGCGTTGTAAGACGGGGGGATTCCACTCCAGGCTTCCTCGTCTGCCTGTAGAGCCCATAGAGGGACAATGTGCAGCAGCACCCCCCTTGCTTACCAGCATCTCAGCATCTCTGTAATGTGTCGGGAGGATTTCCCTCCAGGCTTCCACGTCACCCCCTATGTCACTTTCCATCTACTGTGGCCCCCAGCTGTTGCACAGCTACAACTACCATTATGTCCTGGTGACATTACATGATGGGAGTTGTAGTTAGGTAACTTGGAAAGCTCCAGGTTGCAGAACTACAATTCCCATCTTGTACTGTCACCACAACATGAGGATGGGGCTTGTAGTTATGCAAACATGAGAGCTCCAAGTTGAAGAACTACAACTCCCATGATTATGTTGTGGGGACTATACTTTATGGGACTTGTAGTTTTACAGCTTGGAGCTCTCCTGTTTGCATAACTACAACTCCCATCTTGTACCACATATATTATTATTATAATAATTATTTTATTTAATTAGCATGACAGATCACACTGTAGGCCCTGATCCAGTGATAGCATTGTCACATATTACTGCACATCTGGATAAAGTCTTAGGCCAGGCCCATGTATGTGTGCTATGTGATTTCCCTCTCTACCTTATAGGAGTATATTCCTTCCTATGTCCGCAGAGGTGCTGGAGATCACATAACACACACAGTGCATGAGCCCGGCCATAGACCACAGCCACCACCCAGCAGTTATCATGGCCAACTAAGCCCCGCCCCCTGCATGGAACATGGCAAAATGGCAGTTGGAAATGGCTGAACATGGGGAATAAGTAACAGGGTGTAAGGTATTTATAGCTCCCCATTCTACACATCTCCTCCCATCACCACTGTCTCCTATGGGGGGGGCACCTATGTGATCATGTGACCAGGGAGGAGTATCTACAGGTACAGATACTCCTGGACAGGACACCCCACTATGTACACAACCCCATCTCTATACAAACATCCCACAGTGTATCCTATCTGCTATACCCTGCTATACTGGATGGGGAATTCTCACTCACATGTTCCTCGAAGACAACTGGAACGTCCTTTTCCTCTACGGACTGCTCCACGTCCATCTTCGGCTCTTCCTCCATATCTCTAAATCGCCTCCTGTCGCCAATCTTTAGCAGAAATCACCTGTGTGTGTGAAAAAAATAAAGATTACATGGAGAAAACTGATTGAAAAGTAGAAAATAAGAAAAAATACCAGGAGCCAATGGATGTGTGTACTTACGATCCAACTCCTAATAAAGCTCTGAAGGGTCCAGTAGCTGTTCTATTATGATGTCATATTTCTTTTGTTGTGTTTTTTAAATAAACTTTATTTAAACATCTGGATACAAACACTTGTACTAACCATATAATGCAATATCACTGATATAAACATTACATACATAATGAACAATTGGCCATTGGCGGGAATTTCTATTTTTGTTTGGATGAATAAGATCTTGGTCTATGCGCTCGGCTGTAGTATTTTAATATGGTTTATACTGATACTTGATAATGTTGCTCAAACAAACAAAAAAACATTTAGCAAAAGGTTTCAGTCCCTTCCTATAAGAATATTTTTCCCTATATAATTACTATTTTATTAATAGTTTTATATAAGGGTAATAAGTGATTATTATTACATATCTACCGCTTCTTTCCCGCCTGCTCTGCCTGTGTAGGGTTCAGGTCTCTTTTGGGGTTTAGTGTTTACGTTCATCTTGATTATTGTGCACAGTTTGCCATAGGCGGCCATTATACCAAATATGTGTATTGAGTAGTCCAGTCCCCTACACTCCTCAATACACTTTTTACAGGGGGCATATCTAGTTGTAAGGGTCATTCTAACTTGTTATAGGGGGATTCTATCTGACTACAGGGGCACACTGTATCTGGCTATAGCAGACATGGAATTTGATCCAGGTAGCATATCTAGTAGCAAGGGGTAATGTATCTGGTTATAGGGTTATTGTATGTGGCTGCAGGGTTCATATCTAGCTACTTAGGAAATTGTATCTCTCTACAGGGGGCATCTGTGTCTACATGGGCATTGTAACTGTATACAAGATGCATCATATCTCAATACAAAGGTATATCTGACTGTTGCACCTCATTACAGGGGGCATATGTAGTAGCATGGGGTATTGTATCTGGCTACAGGAGGCACAATGGATTGATGGGCAGGTAAGTTTAACTTTGTGTTAGCAAGGAAGACACTGCTTTTGGTTATATGGGGAATATCTGGCTACAAGGGGCATTGTATCTGGTTTTAAAGTATCTGACTAGGAGGGAACATTGCATTTGGTCATAAGGATCATATCTGGTTGCATGGGATGTTGAATCTGGCTGTAGGGAGCATTGTATCTAGCTACTGAGGCATTATTACAGGCTATAGGGGGCCTATCTGTCTACAGGGACCACTGTATCTGGCCGCAGGTGGCATATCTAGCTGCTGGGGCATTATTATTGGCAATAGGGAATGTTATTGTGGGATCTGATCTTGGAAGGATATGCTTACAGAGCCTATGGCTGCAGTGTGATCATAGTCCTTGGGGGTCTGCATGTCGTGATCCCTGCATGTGGGGGTCTGCATGGCGGGATCCCTGCATGTTATTTGCAAGATGTATTTTTGCTGCTCTTTGGCAGTTTTAGAAAAATGCAGCAGGCTGAGGTTTTGGCATTTTTTGGGGGAAACTGCAGTGTTTTTCTCCCAAAGACTTCAATGGAAGGCTTCAGCTCTACTAAAATATGCCATAGGTTATGCATATGGTGGTTTTTAGTGGCGCTCTTCAGGAAGAAAAAAAAAATCGCCACTGGTCACCAGGGGGTTAACTGAACCCTCTGTGGGTCAGACTGTGCTTCGTTCCAGGAAAGGGGTGAGCTTAACTTACCATCCGTTCTTCTCCCTGTCTCCTTCTCATGAGCAGCTGAGCAGGGACACTGCTTTAGACACTGATTGGCTGAGATGACGCTGGAGCATCGTCAGCGTAGCCAACCTGCGGCTACAATAGTGGCTCCATATTTAAAGAAGCAGAGCCTGGCACACTTGTATCTCAGAGTGCCAGTCTCTGCTGAAGATAGAAGACGTCAGGGTGAGTATCAATAGGGCCCCCCTTCTCCCCAGCACTATACCCATCCCAGCAAGGAAGGGGAGCAAGTAATCCCTTTCTTGCTGGGATGGGTACAATGTAACATCAATGTGGCCCCCATGGGGTTAATTTAGGATGCCATGCATCCTCACTTAACCCCCTGGGGGCCACATTGTTTAGTCTGGCACACAAGGGATTAAGTATGGATGTCATGCGTCCATACTTAACCCCTTGTGTGCCATACTGTAAGCAGCATCTACTAAGAATAGCCGAATCCAAAGAGTCACCGACACTACAGGTCCCAGCTTAGAGGTGTATATGGTCCGCACTCCCTTCTTCTTTGGTGTAGATAGTGCTCAGCAGTACAGCAGTTCACAACGATTATTGCATATAGAAGATTGTCCTCAGCGGCACTCACCATAAAATTCACCTTTATTGGAATACAAACATGCTTTAGAGGAAACGAGAGGAGGCTCTCTCCCCACCTACGGACGTTTCACACCTGTCTGGCACTTTCTCAAGGCATCATCATGTTTCCTGTAAAGCATGTTTGTATTCCAATAAAGGTGAATTTTATGGTGAGTGCTGCTGAGGACAGTCTTCTAAATGCAAGCATCTACTAAGATGCTGCCTACTGTAAGATGCAGAGCACCTACCACAACAATGGGTGTTCTGCTCCTGGATTTTTTTGGGTGTGTTTTTCCCTTTTGTTTTTCAGATATCGGTATCTTATGGATTACATCGGATTCGTTGGACTATGTTGTTTACCAGTGTTGTTTTATATTGAAATAGAATGGGCAAGGTAGGGTGTGGGGGTGTTCTTTTTTAAATAAAATAATATTCACTATTGTGTTGTGTTTTATTTTTCTTTACTTTCAGACTTAGTAATGTATTCCATCTAGCAGACAGCTTCCTCTAATAAGTCGGGCCTAGTGTAAGCCGGTATAAAATAGCAAACACTAATCAGTAAATCAGTTAACCCCATGGGGGCCACAATGATGTCACAATGTGCCCATGCCAGCAAGGAAGGGATTAACTGTCCCCCTTCCTTGCTGAGATGAGTACAGTGCTAGGTGGAGGAGTGGGCCCCTATTGATACTCACTCCAACATCTTCGGCGGAGCCTGGCACACTGACATCCAAGCTTGCCAGGCTCTGCCTCTTCGCTGATCTGGCTACACTGACGATGCTTCGGCATTATCTCAGCCAATCAGCGGCTGTAGCAGTGTCCCTGCTCAGCTGCTGATTACAAGAAAAAGACAGGGAGAAGACTGGAGGGTAAGGTAACCAACCCCTGGCCCCCCCTTCTCCGGGTCACTTAACCCCTTCCTTTCTGGAGCGGGTGCATTTGGGTCATCATTTTGACGTCCACGTTCGAGGAAAAACGCTGACCCGAAAAACAGCCAATGTCACACAGAGACTTTCACATTGCAAGGTGAAAACACAGAAAAAACGCCATGCACAAAAAACCTACGTGTGAAGTCACCCAAAAACATTTCCCACTATCTGAACATGAAAATGATTTCTTGCCTATGGAAATTCTATGATGTTCTCTGATTGTTCAGTATAACATTTCCCACATTCTGCAAATGAAAATGGTCTCTTGCCTATGTGAGATATTTTTATTTTTTATATATATATTTTTTTATTAAATAGTTTTTTTTTTTTTTTAAACAATTCAAAGTTACATCTTTGATTCATTATTACAAAAATCCAATATACACATTATACAATCGCATAAAAATTTGCCCCATAGATAAACAGAGGTTTTTGGGGTTTTTTTTACTTAAAAAGGAAATCCTTTCGTACCTCTGTACCTTTTATCTAGGTTTCCCCAGTGGGATATTAATGTCGGGCGGCAATAATCCAGCTCCAGAGAATCTTGCTGTGTGGATAGTGGGAATTTAGAGTAGCGTGTCTGATGGCTACAACAAAGCAACTGAAGGATCTTTCATGCAGCCCAATTGCTCAATTTCTCATGCCATGTAAATGCACTGCAAAGGGGTCACCTATCTCGCTGACCAGAGCTTGTTTTGCGGCCCCTATGGCCCTCAGCTGACCTGTCTAATACACTGCGGAACATCACCATAGAAGAGGCTGTAGTCGTTACACTGAATACCTTTTATTTTTGTTTAATTAAAAACATTTTAAAGAGAAATACCTTTTATTACGGCCTCATACCGACTTGTGGAGAAAGAGTTCTTCAGCCAGGTTACTGCATACACATGAAATTTTGTGGCATTTCACTGGGTCTGCTGGGGGCTGTAGTGCTCAGTACATAGGCAGCTTCCCCAACCCTAAGTGCCCTATTAAAGGGAGCGATAATTGGCAAATAAGGCTGATTATTGCTCTGCATAAGGGTCTATCTACACAGAAAGATTATCTGCCAAAGATTTGAAGCCAAAGCCAGGAACAGACTATAAACAGAGATCAGGTCATAAAGGAAAGACTGAGATTTCTCCTCTTTTCAAATCCATTCCTGGCTTTGGCTTTAAATATTTGGCAGATAATCAGTTAGATAATCTTTCTGTGTAAATGGACCCTTATAGAGACAAAGGGGGATCTATTAAAAGGCTAAAATGCCTTTTTTAGGAGCAGATGGGCCCGGTCGGTGTAAATATTTTCACAAATGGTCTATTTGCGAATATTTCATTTGCATCGGCCCCATCTGCGCCGGAGGGGCGGAGAGGGAGCGATACAGACTCTGCGTGCGCCGCATTTATCATTTTTCCTGAGGAAAGATTATAGTGAAAACCAAAGAGAAGCAGCCTAGTAGTACCAGGGTGGGAAGGGCCATTTTTTGGGCCCTCCCCAGCCTAATAATACCAGCCTGCTACTGCCCAGTCCAGGAACGCCAATTTCAACACTCCAGGACTACTGGTACCTTGCTCGTCCCAGTACCCCTTGTGGCATTGGGTACTGGAGTAATATTGGAGGGGGGGGTAGCATTAGCCATCTATCAGACAGCTTCAAATACAAAAACTGAAAGTAAAGAATAATAAAACACAACACAATAGAGAAAAGTATTTTATTTAAAAAAAGAACACCCCATACCCCTCGTAGACCATTTTATAAAAAAAAAAAAACATAAAAAACATGCTGGTCATCAAAATAGTCCAATGAATCTGACGTAATCCACAGGATACCGATATCTGAAAAACAGAAGAGAAAAACACATAAAATAAATACCAGTAGCAGAACACCCATCATTGTGACAGGTATTCTGTACCTTACAGCATGCAGCATCTTAGCAGATGCTGCCTACAGTATGGCACACAAGGGGTTAAGTCAGGGCCGTATTTACCACTAGGCACCCGTGGTCCGGTGTTTTTATTTTTGGAAGTCTCCCACCTCTCTTTCTGGCGGGGGGGAGTAGAGTGAGGGAGACTGGTAAGATGGTGTTAACCAGGCACAGTATGGTAGTGTTATCCAGTCACAGTATGGTGGTATTGATCAGCTCTGGTGTGGCAGTGTCAAATGTGACACCTGGAGCTATTACCTACCAATTTACCAATCCTGTGGTGGGGCATCTTCAAGTTTAGTGCCTAGGGCAGCAGCAGCTGCTAATACGGTCCTGGGATACATATGCATAGTTGCCAACAGTCCCGTTTTCGCCGGGACTGTCCTGGATTTGACAGGCCAGTCCTAACTAAGTAATGTCCTGGGTTTGCCCCGGTAAGCTCCGCCCCTGTGACATCACGCCCCACCCCGTGACGGCCCCCAATGCATTGAAGCCTAAGCATAGGCTTTTTGGCTGTAGGCTGTATATTCTGCCTCCAGCCACCAGAGGCCGCTCTCTCCTCCCAGCTACAGGACCTGACAGTGAGGTCACTCACTCCTGCCTCTGGGATAGAAGAGCAAGATGGCCGTGTGCTGCAGGGAGCCAGGTAATAAGGTGTCCACATGAGGGGGATTATGCTGAAGGACTGGTATACACTATATACCAGTCACAGCTCTGATTAGCAGTCTGATTACCAGTATACTAGCCTCTCACCCCAGTGTATAGTTTATATTCCCCCCCATGAGGGCACTTCATTATACCACCAGTATTATACAGTGCTGTGAGACTGCTGGTATACTGAGGAGCCCACATGAGGGGGATAATGCTGAAGGAGATAACGCTATGTACATTGGTATGAGAGGCTAGTATACTGGAAGACTGGTAATCACAGCTGTGACTGATATACAGTGTCCTAGCCTCTCACACCAATGTATATAGCTTTACCTCCTTCAGCATCATCCCCTCATGTGGGCCCCTCAGTATACCAGCAGCCTCGCAGTACTCACTGTATTATACTGGTGGTATAATGAGGGGCCCACATGAGGGCATGATGCTGAAGGATGATGAGGGGCATGATGCTGAAGTCTGCCCCAGTCACCCTCCAGTCTGCCTCAGCTACCCCAAGTAGCCCCCAGTCACCCCGCAGTCTGCTTAAAGAGGACCTGTCACCCCCCCCCGTGAAGGGGTGACAGGCTCCCAACCCCCCGTTAGAGCCCCCTATACTTACCTCATTGCGCCGGGTCCCGCTTCCTGAGCCGGTCGGGTGACTGAGATTTCAGCCCCCAAAGGCCGGCGCGCTCGCTCACAGGAGAGGCCGATGCTCATAGAGAATGAGGGAGCATCGGACTCCCCATTCATTCTCTATGTGCATTGGACTCTCCTGTAAGTGCGCACCGGGCTTCGGGCGCTGAAATCTCAGTCACCCGACCGGCTCAGGAAGCGGGACCCGGCGCAATGAGGTAAGTATAGGGGGATCTAACGGGGGGTCGGGAGCCTGTCACCCCGGCACGGGGGGTGACAGGTTTCCTTTAACCCTTTAAGGACAGAGCCTGAAATGGCCTTAAGGACAGAGACAAATTTTATGAATATGACCTGTGTCACTTTATTCATTAATAACTTCGGGATGCTTTTACCTATCTGGCTGATTCTGAGATTGTTTTCTCGTGACATATTGTACTTCACATTTCTGGTAAATTGGAGTCGATACTTATAAGGAATCTTTATGGAAAAAAACACCAAAATAACGTGAAAAATATTGAAACAATGCATTTTTCCAACTTTGGAACTTTTCTGCTTATACAGAAAATGGTTATGCCACATAAATTATATATTAAATAGCATTAGCAACATGTCTACTTTATGTTGGCAGCATTTATTAAACTATATTTCATTTTTTTTTAGACAATAGGAAGCTTAAAACATTAGCAGCAATTTTCCAAATTTTCAGTAAAATTTCAAAATCAGATATTTATAGGGACCTGTTCAGGTTTAGGCCAGATTCAGACTATGTAACTGTGCGGCTGTATTTGCGGCTGTAATTGTGCGGCGGTATTTTTGGTGGTTCATGCGTACGCTGGAAAGTATACGATATACGGCTGCACAGTGCACACTATGTATGAATCTACGGCCCGATCGTAAACGGACCCGTAAAAAATGAACAAGACCATTGTTTGCGGCTGGACATGCGGCCGAGGATTGACAGGCGGTCCGTACGGAGTACTTCAAAAATAGCCGGCAATGATGCCGAATGCCGATGCCTCTAATAGTTAATATATTAAATTAATAAAACACATTTTCTTTGTAATAAAGTGCCTTTCGTTGGTCAATAATTTAATTCTAACGAATCCATCATTTGGCAATTAACCCCTTCACGTCAGCCATCTGTATATATACGTTCCTATTGCACATGCCCCGTGCAGTAGGAATGTACATATACGTTCCTGACTGACAGGGGCTTTGTGATGAGAACGGGATCGCTGCAGGGACAGCGATCCCGCTCTCATCTGTGTACAGCACCGGAGATAATGAGGATCAGCTGCGATCCCGCAGCTGACCCCCATTAACCCCTTAGTGACCGCCGAAACGGCGGTCACTAATGGGCCGGTGCCGCCGCTGTATTTCATCTCCCCCCACCGTGAATCCACGGTGGGGGGAGATGAAATAAGTAAAAATCAGACCCCAGATCAGCCCCCTAGTGCCCCAGTCACTAACCCCCCCTCCCGCGGCGGCCATCGGATCCAAGATGGCCGCCGCGATCACTGTGAACAGACTAATGTCTGTTCACAGTGATCAAGCAAGAAAAATGAATGAAAGCCCCATGCTCTCCGCCACCGGAGGTAGCGGAGAGCATGGGGCAGTCATCGGGACCCCCCCTGTGGGGTCCCGGTACAAGCGATCAGCGGTATATACTATATACCGCTGATCGCTTGTACCATGTGCCGCCGGCACTTTTTATCCCCTGTCACCATGAATGATTGGTGACAGGGGATAAGAAGTGATGTCCCCCCACTCCCCAAGTCGCCCCCCACCCCCCCTGTCACCCCCGTCCCCGAGTCACCCTCCCTTCCCCATATACTCACCGGATCCACGGAGCTCCTTCCTCCTCGACGTTCTGGCTGGTTATGAAGTGCGCATGCGCTACACAACCAGCCAAGCTCTGAAAATTTAAAGTGACAGAGACCAATTTGGTCTCTGTCACTGAACTATGATTACTGTGATAGAAAATATCACAGTAATCATAGTAATACAGTGAAAATGAATGTATAAAGTACAAAAAGTGACAAACATACAAAAAAATAAAACACACACTTTTTATTATAGTAATAATTACAGTTTACTCCCAAATTACCCCTAACCCCCCCCCAGATTACCCGTAACCACCGCACGTTGCCCGTAACCACCCCAGGTTGTCCGTAATCACGTCAGATTGCACGTAACCCCCCAGATTACCCGTAACCACCGCACGTTGCCCATAACCACCGCACGTTGCCCGTAACCACCGCACGTTGCCCGTAACCACCGCACGTTGCCAGTGACCCCCTCCAGATTGTCCGTAATCACCCCAGATTGCCTGTAACCACCCCAAATTACATGTAACCACCCCAGATTAGCTATAAGCACTTCACTCTATCCTTAACAATTCTAGATTGTCTGTAACCCCTCCAGGTTGCCCCTAACCACCGCAGGTTGGGCATAACCACCGCAGGTTGGGCATAACCACCGCAGATTGCCCATAATCATGCCAGATTACATGTAACCCCCCAGATTGCACGCAACCACCGCAGGTTGCCTCTGACCACCGCACCTTGCCTCTGACCACCGCACGTCGTCTCTGACCACCGCACGTCGCCTCTGACCACCGCACGTCGCCTCTGACCACCGCACGTCGCCTATGACCACCGCACGTCGCCTATGACCACCGCACCTTGCCTCTGACCACCGCACGTCGCCTATGACTACCGCACATCGCCTATGACCACCGCACCTTGCATCTGACCACCGCACCTTGCCTCTGAACACTGTACCTTGCCTCTAACCACCCCAAATTGCCAGTGACCCCCTCCAGATTGCCCGTAACCACGCCAGATTACAGGTACCCACCTCAGATTACCTATTAGCACTTCAGTTTATCCGTAACCACAGCAGGTTGCCTGTAACCACCCCAGATTGTCCGCAACCACCCCAGATTGTCCGTAACCACAGCAGGTTGCCTGTAACCATACCAGATTGTTTGTAACCACAGCAGGTTGTCCGTATTCACCCCACGTTGCCCATAACCACCCCTGGTTGCCTCTAACCACCCCAGGTTGCCTCTAACCACCCCAGGTTGCCTCTAACCACACCAGGTTGCCTGTAACCGCCCCAGGTTGCCGTAACCACAGCAGGTTGCCTGTGACCACCCCATGTTGACCGTATCCACCCCAGATTAACCGTAACCACCCCAGACTGCCCCTAACCACCCCAGACTGCCTGTAACCACCCCAGACTTCCCGTAACCACCCCAGACTTCCCGTAACCACCCCAGACTGCCCGTAACCACCCCAGACTGCCCGTAACCACCCCAGACTGCCCGTAACCACCTCAGACTGCCCGAAACCACCTCTAGATTACCCAGAACCACCCCAGATTACCCGTAACCACCCCACATTACCTGTAATCTAATTTTTTTTACTGTATTTTAGTAACTGCGCTATTCTAATAACTGTTACTAGCTGCGGTTTTGCTCCAGCAAATTGATGCTCCTTCCCTTCTGAGCCCTGCTGTGTGCCCATACAGTGGTTTATGCCCACATATGGGGTACCGTTGTACTCAGGAGAACCTGCGTTACAGATTTTGGGGTACATTTTTTCTCCTGTTCCTTGTGAAATTTAGAAATTTCAAACTAAACCAACATATTATTGGAAAAATTCAAGTTTTTCATTTTTACTGGCCAATTTTGAATACTTTCCTCTAATACCTGTGGGGCCAAAATGCTCATCCTACCCCAATATGAATTCTTTGAGGGGTGTACTTTCCGAAATGGGGGGACTTTTGGGGGGATTCTATTCTGTAGACACCACAGGGGCGCTGCAAATGCACCTGGTGCTCAGAAATTTCTTCAGAAAAATCTGCAGAGAAAATGCTAATTGGCGCTCCTTCCCTTCTGAGCCCGGCTGTGTGCCCATACAGTGGTTTATGCCCACATATGGGGTACCGTTCTACTCAGGAGACCCTGCGTTACAGATTTTGGGGTGAATTTTCTCTCCTGTTCCTCGTGAAATTGAGAAATTTCCAACTAAAGGAACATATTATTGGAAAAATTCGAGTTTTTCATTTTTACTGTCTACTTTTGAATACTTTCCTCTAATACCTGTGGGTTCAAAATGCTCACCACACACCAAGATGAATTCTTTGAGGGGTGCTCTTTCCAAAATGGGGTGACTTATGGCGAGATTTTACTCCGCTGGCACTACAGGGGCACTGCAAACCCACCTGGCGCTCAGAAACTTCTTCAGCAAAATCTGCATTGAAAAAGCTAATTGGCGCTCCTTCCCTTCTGAGCCCTGATGTGTGCCCATACAGTGGTTTATACCGACATATGAGGTACCTTTTTACTCAGGAGAACCTGCGTTACAAATTTTGGGGTAGTTTTTTTCTCTTGTTCCTCGTGAAATTGAGAAATTTCAAACTAAACGAACATATTATTGGGAAAATTTGAGTTTTTCATTTTTACTGTCTACTTTTGAATACTTTCCTCTAATACCTGTGGGGTCAAAATGCTCACCACACCCCAAAATGAATTCTTTGAGGGGTGCACTTTCCAAAATGGGGTGACTTATGGCGAGATTTTACTCCGCTGGCACTACAGGGGCTCTGCAAACACACCTGGCGCTCAGAAACTTCTTCAGCAAAATCTGCATTGAAAAAGCTAATTGGCGCTCCTTCCCTTCTGAGCCCCGCTGTGTGCCCATGCAGTGGTTTATGCTCACATATGAGGTACCGTTGTACTCATGAGAACCTGCGTTACAAATTTTGGGGTACTTTTTTTCTCTTGTTCCTCGTGAAATTGAAAAATTTCAAACTAAAGGAACATATTATTGGAAAAAATTTGAGTTTTTCATTTTTACTGTCTAATTTTGAATACTTTCCTCTAACACCTGTGGGGTCAAATTGCTCATCCTACCCCAAGATGAATTCTTTGAGGGGTGCACTTTCCAAAATGGGGTGACTTATGGGGTTTTTTCTCTCTGCTGACACTACAGGGGCTCTGCAAATGCACCTGGCGCTCAGAAACTTCTTCAGCAAAATCTGCAATGGAAAAGCTAATTGGCGCTCCTTCCCTTCTGAGCCCCGCTGTGTGCCCATGCAGTGGTTTACGCCCACATATGGGGTACCGTAGTACTCAAGAGAACATGTGTTACAAATTTTGGGGTGCTTTTTCTCTCATGTTCCTTTTGAAAATGAGAAACTTTAATCTAAATGTATATATTATTGGAAAATTTTAATTTTTCATTTTTTTACAGCCTAATGGTGAATACTTTCCTCCAGCCCCTGTAGGGTTAAAATGCTCATTATACCCCTAGATTAATTCTTTAAGGTGTCTAGTTTCCAAAATGGGGTCACTTATGGGGGTTTCCAGTATACAAACCTCCTAAATCAACTAAAAATGAGAACTGGTCCCCAAAAAAATCAGTTTTGGAAACTTTCACGAAAATGTGGTAATTTGCTGATACATTTCTAACCCCCCTAACACCCTAAAAAAGTAAAATATGTTTATGAAATGAAGCCAGAATAAAGAGGACATATCGGTAATGTGACTTAGTAACTAATTTATGTAATACAACTTTCTTTTTTTAGAAGCAGAGAATTTCAAAGTTCATAAAATGCTACTTTTTTCAATTTTTCATGATATTTTGATGTTTTTTCACAAAAAACACACAAAGTAGTGACCAAATTTTGCCACTAATATAAAGTGCCATATGTGACGAAAAAACAATCTCAGAATCGCTAGCATACGTTAAAGCATCACTGAGCTATAAGCGCATAAAGTGAGACAGGTCAGATTTTGAAAAATGAGCCTGGTCTTTTAGGTGCAAATAGGCTCGGTCTTGAAGGGGTTAAATATACTGTTAAAATAAATAGATATATAAATAAATGTATATTTATATATACATATTTATTTTTTGACAGTATATTTAATTGCACAATGATGGATTCGTTAGAATTAAATTATTGACCAATGAAACTGAATTTATTTCATCGAAAATGTGTTTTATTAATTAAATATTAATTAGTACAGGAAGCTTCATATGCCGGCAGTACAGTGACTTCATTGTGCTGCGGACCAGCAAAGAGGACACATCGGGGTGAGTATAGAGCTCTCCCCACCCCCTCCCCAGCACTGCACCCCTCCCAGCAAGGAAGGGAGGGTCAGTTAACCCCTTCCTTGCTGGGATGGGTGCAGTCTGACATCAGTCTGGCCCCCAAGGGGTTAAGGGGGATGCAATACATCCCCGGGACCGGCTGAGCGCACATATAATTCTAAATAATTCTTCTAATAATGCTATTGTGATAACATAATTAGAAGAAACATTTGATAGTTTCATTAAAGTAAAGTGATGATTAGTACAGAATGCTCTATTGCCGGCAATATCAATTAACGGCTTACTGGAGCTTCCTGTACTAATTAATATTTAATTAATAAAACACATTTTCGTTGAAATAAAATCAGTTTCGTTGTTCAATAATTTAATTTAAACGAATCCATCATTGTCCAATTAAATATACTGTCAAAAAATATATATATAAATATACATTTATTTATATATATATTTATTTTAACAGTATATTTAATTGCAAAATGATGGAATCGTTTAAATGTAATTATTGAACAATGAAAGGGACTTTATTACAACGAAAATGTGTTTTATTAATTCAATATATTAAACATGAGAGGCATCGGCATCGGCATACTGCAGAGGATCGCAAACCCGGGTAATAGCGATTCATGTAAACTGTTTCCCTGCTTTCCCAGATGCATCCAGAGGTGTTTGCATCACTTTCTTAAGATTTTATTTGTTATTTTTAGTTGAACCAGATTTCCAAGTAAATAATCGTATGTTTTCAGCCGCATGTCTATTTTTTTTCCCACGGCCGTAGTTTCATCCGCACATTTACAGCCGCATAAAAAATACAGCCGCACACATACATAGTGTGAACATAGCCTTAGAGTGTATGATGGAAGGGACACGCGAATCCAGCCCCCAGATGCCCCCCCATCCTCCGAGTTAGTGGGAAGATCGTTTGGGACCTGATCTTCCCACTGCTGGATAAAGGTTACCACCTGTACAGATATAGCTTTTATACCAGCACCCCCTCTTCCGGTCCCTCGCTGCCCGAGCTACTGTAGCTTGTGGCGCAATCCAAAAACATCAGAAGCAGTAATAGAGCCCTAATATTTAGCAGCAATGTAGCGGACCAGCACTTCTGGATATGAAGGACCCCGTATCGCATCAGGGCAACATTTTCCAGGTGACGTCCCCCACACTGGAAAACAGGAGACCCCAGAAGAAGCGCAGAGTGTGGCGTAACAGGGGCTCAGGAAGGACACCATTTACCAGTGTGCACCTGTCCTGATCCCCCGGCCTCTGCATACAGGATCGCTTCAAGGCGTACCACATGTCATTGGAGTTCTACAATTTCTAAATCCTATCCCTTATTCCTATTTAAGGGGTCATGTTGATCAATGGATTAATTCGATTTTTGGAGTCGGGAAGGAATTTTTTTTCCAGTGATGAGGCTACTGTCGTCTGCCTTACAAGGGTTTTTTGCCTTCCTCTGGATCAACATAGGTTAATTTTGATGGACACCTCTCATTTTCAGCCTTATAAACGAATAATTGGCATAATACCCCCAAATAAATTAAAAATGGTCCCTTTTCCCCAACTAAATAGGCATGGCTGCCATTCCCATTAGAGGCTTGCCATGATGCAATTACAAAGTCCTTGTTCTGCCAGGAGAGTAGAAACCCCCCACAAAAGACCCCATTCTGGAAACTACACCCCATAAGGAATCTAACAAGGGGTGCAGCCGGGATATGGCCCACTGGTGACGGGCTCTGTCCCTTTGGTGACTTGCCCTGTGCCCATATGGCACAATATATCCACATGTGGACATTACCCAAGGGTAATTACCCTACACGTTTTGCATTTGTATTCCCTTTTAACCCCTTGTGGTAATGAAAAAAATCAAGGCTAGACCAACATTTAGTGTAAAAATGTTTACATTTTTATACTAAATCATTGATTTAGTCTTGATTTTTTCATTTTCACAAGGGGTTAAAAGATAAAAAAAACACAATTGGTAGAGCAATTTCCCCCGAGTACGGAAATACCCCACATGTGGACATAAGGCGCCATGTGGCTGCAAGACGGGCTTTTGGAGGCTGGATTTGGCTGGAATGGATTTTCAAGGGCCATGTTGTATTTAAAAGGACCCTGTGTTGCCAAGACAGTTGAAACTCTCCACAAGTGACCCCATTATGGAAACTACCCCCCTCAGGGAATGTAACAAGGGGTGCAGTGAGCATATGGACCCCACTGGTAACGGGCACAAATGTGGAAATGTAGGTTTAGCCTTGAATTTTTCATTTTCACAAGGGGTTAAAATAAAAAAAACACAAAATGTGTAGAGCAATTTTCCCTGAGTCCGTAAATACCCCACATGTGGACATAAAGCGCCATGTGGGTGCAGAACAAGCCTCCGAAGGGAAGGAGCGCCATTTTAGAGGCTGGATTTGGCCAGAATGGATGATAAACGCCATGTTGCATTTACAAAGCCCTCGTGCTGCCAAGACAGTAGAAACCCCCCACAAGTGACCCCATTCTGGAAACTACACCCCTCAAGGAATCTAACAAGGGGTGCAGTGAGGATTTGGACCCCACTGGTGACGGGCACATTTGTGCAGTGAAAGTGAAAAAATGTAACTTTTCACTTTCACGTCACATTGTTCCACATTTGTGCTAGTGGGGTCCATATCCTCACTGCACCCCTTGTTAGATTCCTTGAGGGGTGTAGTTCCCAGAATGGGGTCACTTGTGGGGGGTGTCCAGTGTTTTGGCAGCACGAGGGCTGTGTAAATGCGACATGGCCCTTGAAATCCTTGAAATGACGAAATATAACGGAGGCGTTGAAATTCACTAGGCGCTCCTTTGTATCTGAGGCTTGTGGTTGCGTCAAATAGCGCAATAGGGCCACATGTGGGATATTTCTATAAACTGCAGAAACGGGGCAATAAATATTGGGGAGCATTTCTCTGGTAATAGGTTTATAATTATGAAAGATATTGGATTATAGTTAAATTTTCAATTTTCTTACACACTTAGCTTTTATTTCTGTGACCTAAAGGGTTAAAACACTTTCTGGATGTGCTTTTGCACAGTTTGGGGGGGGTGCAGTTTCTGAAATGGGGTGCTTTGTGGGGCTTCATAACATACAGTCCCCTCACATACACTTCAAACGTCAACTGGTCCCTTGAAAAATCAGATTATGAAACTCTTGTGAAAATGCTGCTAAACTTTGAAGCTTCTATTGTCTTATAAAGTTAAAGGCAAGTTTAATAAATGCCGCCAACATAAAGTAGACTTATTGCTTATGCTATTTAATATATAATTTATGTGGCATAACCATTGTCCTTAGCACAAAATTTCAAAGTTAGAAAAAATGCAATTTTTCACGTTATTTTGGGGTTTTTCATAAACATAGGCTGTAAGTATCGACTCAAATTTACCAGAAAAATAAACTATAACTATCTGAGAATGAGCCGGATAGGTAACAGCATCCTGAAGTTATTAATGCATAAAGTGACACAGGTCATATTCCTGAAATTTGGTCCGGTCCTTAAGGCCATTTTGGGCTCTGTCTTTAAGAGGTTAAAAAAATCTCAAGTCTTTCAGTACTTATCATCTGTTGTATGTCCTGCAGGAAGTGGTGTATTCTTTCCAGCCTAGAGAGCAGCAGAGGTTTTCTACATGGATTTGCTACTGCTCTGGACAGTTCCTGACATGGACAGAGGTGGCAGCACAGACTGGAAACAATATACCACTTCCTGCAGGACATACAGCAGCTGATAAGTACTGGAAGACAGAAAATATTTAAATAGAAGTAAATTACAAATCTATATAACTTTCTGACACTAGTTAATTTTAAAGAAAACATTTTCTCTAGAGAATTTTACCTAGTTGAGCTTAAATATATCACCACATTGATATCATACACTAACTATTATTGACTATATGAGTGCTATTATAATGTTAGTGTACAGATCCTGTGTAGACCTTGTATCTGACCACTGTATGGCTGTATTATTGGTTATATGAGTGCTTGTATAGTGGTAGTGTACAGATCCTATAGCTGGTATCTGACCACTGTATGGCAATATTTTTGCATGTATGTGTGTTTGTATAGTTGTAGTGTTGTACAGATCCTGTGTAGACATTGTATCTGACCACTATATGGCGGTATTATTGGTCATATATGTGCTTGTATAGTAGTAGTACACACATGATCATGTCATTAGGTAAATCCTAGCTATTTTATTTTTCTTGTATTGTTCATAGTGTAATTTACAAATGAATGTGAGAAGTGATAGTTGGCTCCATCCTAGGTATTGTGTGACATTGTGTATTTTCTGTCATAAGGCAGGGATTATATTGAATATGGGCTGCTGGGATATCACTGCCGCGCCTGCTATTTAGTCCCAGTCCAGCCCTGCTCCTAGGTCTGGATGAGTCCCGTACACTAGGTTCCATACCTACTCTAACTTAGGGGTTATCCAGGATAAGAATAAACACAGCTACTTTCTTGCAAAAACAGCACCAGCCCTGTCCTCAGGTTGTGTGTGGTACTACAATTCACTACTGCTAAACCTGAGCCAAACTGAGGACAGGAGAGGTGCTGTTTCTGGAAGAAAGCGGACATGTTTTTCTAAGCCTGGATAAGACTTTAGTCGCCTTCTGACATGAGTCGCTCACCTTCAAGCGCTGCACTTGTCTGGTTATTCTGATATCTATCTATTGCGTTTTTATGAGAGAGAAAAGTAGATTTAGAGCGCTTTGTACTGGGTGCCTTTCTTAGTCTGGCCTCTCCCCATTGACCTTTCTAGCACGGGAGACCCCGCCAGGAGCATTAACTCCAGCCAGCTTAGCTCAATGGATCACTAAGGCACGCAAGCTCCCTCACCACGTCAAGGTGAAGGCACAAAGAGGGAGCCCTCCCACCCTCCCACAAGCTCTACAAAGTCTTACGTAGCTTGTGCTTAACCAGAATCTAGTGGTTTTAGTTAAGTTTAAGTCTAGTTGGTTTAATTAGTTTAAATCTGGTCTAGTTAAAGATTTAAGTCCGATGCTTAAGTTAAGTTGAGTTAAGATTAAGTTGTTAAAATTTAGATTGGAGCAGAGATCAGTTGAGGTGATGCTCTACATGTAGATATCGTCATCATCATTATCAGCATCTTCTTTGTCAGTAATGACAGGATGATATTGATTTGACCACTCCGGGCACACAAAGCTGAACTTATTAAACATTTGCTGATCTTCAGGTTTGATGATGTTTGGTGGTTCAGCAAATTTCATAGGTTCTTCAGCATTGAGGTCAACAGAGGATGTCATCATGATTGCTGGTGGAACAATGCTCCCGGCTTCCACGTCCTCCCAATTGATATCCGAGAAGAATGGATGGCTCCTGATGTCCTCTTTGACTCCCAGCCGCTCGAACTGGTCTTTACGCAGCAGGCTTTTTAAGATGTTAACTGCGTCGTCAGTAAGGGACTTTGGGTAGTCTGGAGTATGAAACAGGACAGAGATTTCTGTTTCGGTCTGGTCTCTTCCATAAAATGGACGCTTGAAGGTCAAGAGATTGTAGAGGATGACGCCAATGGCGAAATAGTCGACTCCTCTCCCATGTAGCTGGCGTTTTATCATCTCTGGGGCTGCATATCCTGGTGTACCTCCGCACACAGTTCTGGTCAGGTTATACACATTTGTCACAGCAAAGCCGAAATCTGTTATTTTTATGTGGCCTTCTCTGGTGAGAAGTATATTTTCTGGCTTCAGGTCCCGATGGATAATATTTCTTCTGTGCAGGAACTCTGTGCCACATACCACTTCGGCTGTGATGAACTTTACTGTGTCGGTATCAAGAGGCGAGTGCTTTTTGACAAATTCAAACAGGTCCCCTCCGGTGGCCAGTTCCATCACATAACAGGCAAAGTTTGGCGTGTGAAAGGCGGCCAAGCCATGCATCAAGTATGGGCTTTCATGAGATAGTTGCAGGATATGGCGTTCTTTAAAGCTGACGTGCCTCTTCTCTGTCACTTTAATGGCAACAAATTCACTGCGGATGATGTCTTTTGCCAAGAGGACTTTACCGAAGGTTCCTTCTCCCAGTGAATGGTAGAAGGTGAAGCAGTCCAATGTTAGGGGGACTGTAACAGGTGAGGTCTCTTTAGAGTTGTCAGGGTCTTCTTTGGATGACGGATTCCTGATGTTACTGGGTCCTGGCATTTCACAGGAACGTTCCTCATTGAGTTTAGATGTTCCTTTCCATTTTGAATTAATGATCCATTCCCAACATTTTTGCAGTTGGGCTAAGAACGGGATCTTGGCACTTTTCTTGGCTTCATGGTCCTTCTTCGGTCCGTCGTGGTCCTTCTTCGGTCCGTCGTGGTCCTTCTTCGGTCCTTCCTCTTCGGTCTCCTGTTGATGCTTCTCTTCATATCGTGCCATATAGTGCTGGGCATACAGGAACTCCACGCTATGAATCCGGTCACACATTTCCTGATATTCCTCTTCCATGGCTATTTGGCCCACATAGTGCAAGGCACATATGTCATCCATGTTGTTGGTTTGGTCACACCATCGTTGGTAGTCCTCTAACGTGGCTTCTTGTTCAGCGTAGTATAGGGCCCTCAGGTCATCCAGGTTGTGGTACTGGTCACACAGTAGTTGGTGCTCCTGCAGTATGGCTTCCTGTATACGGCTATCTGTTACAAAGGAAAAGAATAGATGTGTGAATTAATAGAAAGAGGTCATATAGGGAATATAGGAGGCTTATTATTACAGAGTGGACACAGAGAGGTAATAATACTACAGAGGGGGCAAAGAGGGGTCCTAATTCCACTGAGGGGACGCAGCATGTCATAATACTACAAAGGGGGCACAGAGGAGATTGTATAGGACAGAGGGGGCTCCGAAGCATCCTATTATTACAGTGGGGGCAGGGACAGCTTTACTACTACACAGAAGGTATAGTGGATCCAAATATCAAAGAGGGGCCCTAGTACTAAAGAGGGGACACAGAGGCATTGTTATAACACAGATACATCCTAATAACACAGAGGGGGCAAAACAGGTCCCAGTGCTATAAAGGGGGCACAGAGGGGTCATTATACCTCCCAGAGGGTGATGGGGTTAGTGATGTTACAGAGAGGGAAAGCGGAAAACATTACAAATTGGTGCGAAATTCAGTCCCTAGTTTCTGGCCATATGCCATGTACTGCCGCTTTAATGCCCTTTTGTCACCGAGAAAACCACAATGAATGTACACTGCAATACATTACTTTTACTATACATATATTATAGTATTGCAGTATATTGTACTAGCTGAGTCTGTTGGGAATGGAAAGTGGAATCTGATTGGTTTCTAGGGGCAACTGAGACAGTTTCACTTTCCACCATGTTTGATAAATCTCCCCCAATGTTCTTTATCCTGTATGGTGAACGTGGGGCATGAAAAACATCCACACATCCCACAATAAAAGTGAAAAAGGACGATAAACTCCTATGGACAGCAGCTTCAGTTTATATTCCAGGGATATAAAAGATGGCTGCCTGCCTCACGCGTCCCTAGGAAGACGAGTAAAACCGATCAACAAGGCCCCAAATACTAAAATTACCTAATGGGGTGGGGACAACAAAGGTGAGTTGTTCACAGGACACCATGCAGCTTACAGCCACTACTGGAGGGGGTAACTACTGTGTGGGGGCGCTATTCCCATGAATCAGCCCCACTGTGTGTGTTCTATGGAGCCCTAAGGATGCATGTACAATTCCAGTTGTTGGTCCTACCTGTGGCGTCCATCAGAGGGATGATAATGCTGTGGCTGGAAGATTTCCTCTTCTTACATGTCATCCGGGCCCAGGCACTTTGCAGGCAGGCTAAGACACGGTTCTTTCTTGGCTTCTTGGTTGTAGTTGGCTGCTCCTGACCGTCATCATCATCATCATCTCCTCTGTCCTTGTCTCTCCTCTCGTCCTCTCCATAATTCTTCTCCTTCTCTTCTGTGTCTCCTTCAAGATGATTCCTCTTGTTTTTTGCCTTCATTTTAGGTTGTGGTCAAATCTATATCGATGATCCAATCCAAGTGATGATATCAGTAAGTGAGAGCGATCCCTCCCATGTATCTCTGCTGAGCGGCAGTTATCAACTGATGGAATGTTACCTGTGCAGCTAAGTGTACAATGTCTGTGTGATGTCATAGCCTTTCCTTTGTGATGTCATCAGCTTTCCTTTGTGATGTCATCAGCTTTCCTTTGTGATGTCAAAGATCAACAGAGTTCCATAGTCTTGTGAGTGAGGGAAGAAATGCACCAACATATATGTGTATAATGTGTATAGATACTAACTATATATGTATATATATATATATATATATATATATATATTCTACTTTTGGAAAAGAAAAAACAATTAATTTGCTTTACAAAAAAATAAAGAGGTTCTGTCTCGGTATCATGTTACAATATCTGTGTATTTTACTGTATAAATGTCCGAAGCAGAAATAGGCCAATAGAATTTGGTTACCCGCTGTTTTAATGTATTTTGTAAAGTTAATAAAAATATTAAAATCAGGCATTTTTGTTAGAAATTTTATATTAAGATATATAAAGAGTTTTTTTTCTGCCAATTTATCCCATTTTACTGAGACTGTTCTTCTTACTGACCCCCTCTTCATATATACACAACAATGGGGGGCTGTGCTGTGTGTTTCTGTAAGTCTTTTACATACAAACAAATTATTACAACAATAATAACAACGACAATAATATAAATACCGTATAGCTGTAGGGTGTAGAGACAGTATATACAAGTCCACCCAGGTATTAGCTGCTCCAGCCTCATTCTCCCCATACACATCAGTGTAATAACAGCCACATGTGCAAACCACAACCACACTAATAACCCTCCTAACCTCATCTGTGCACAATACCCAACATCACATATAACCCCCTGGGCTGCTGGTATCGTCTCACACCAAATAACTCTGCCCACACCCAACACCACACACTAATATACAATAGTGTAGTGCTGTGTGTTACATAGGAGAGTTAGATACAGCAACTCATCTGAGTGTATCACACCAGAGGCCGCCTGGCTTCCCTCATACTCAGTGGTGGACATATCACTTGTGCAGCCGCTACGGCTGCACAGGGGCCCCGGGCAACACAGGGGCCCGCCAGGCTCAGACTATGAGCCTCAGCCTAGCGGGCCCCTCCACTGCCATGATAGGCTTAGATACAGCAGCTCAGTAGACAGTATCGCACATGATAGGCTTAGATACAGCAGCTCAGTAGACAGTATCACACATGATAGGCTTAGATACACGAGCTCAGTAGACAGTATCACACATGATAGGCTTAGAAACACCTGCATGTTGCATGTAATATGCTGTGTGATATTGAAAGTTTTATTACCATCGCTGGATACAAAATCCACTGCCCTTACCACATTCGGGCAAGCCCCACGGCAGTGGATTTTGTATCCAGCGATGATAATAAAACTTTCAAGATCACACAGTATATTACTTGCAACACGGAAGGTGTCATTTATTATGCTACCTGTCGTGTAATCTCATTTATGTAGGACTCGCCTCGCGGAAACTGAAAACAAGGGTCCGAGAACATGTCCTAGACATCTGGCGAGAGATGGAAAAGGAAGATCTATACCAGCGGAAACCAATTGCCAGACACTGTAAGATGGCACATGATGGGAATGCAAGCCTCCTGAAGATAAGAGACATTGACAGAGTCCACATTGGAAGAAGAGGAGGAGATTGGAAATTTTTTTTTGGCACAGATGAAAATGCGTTGGATCGTTAGGATCGACTGTGTAAGTCCTAGAGCAGGGGTACTCAACAACTTTTAGTGGAGGTCCACTTACCGGGGTCTATTGTCAGGTGAAGGTCCGAGCTGAACATCAGTAGGAAACGTGTTTTGTTAATTTTCACAAACGTTCAACTATTTACATACAGAATTGCTGCTTATTAGCAGGAAAACTGGCATTTTTTCTCTCTCAACAGCCCTTTGGTATTAGGTACAAAAGGGGTGACTGCCCTGGTAGTATATAACCCCCCTGTTGCTCCCCCAGTAGTGTATAGCCCCCTGTTGCTCCCCCAGTAGTGTATAGCCCCCTGTTGCTCCCCCAGTAGTATATAATTCCCTGTGAGCTCTCCCCCTGTAGTATATAGCCCCCTGGGAGCTCCCCCCAGTAGTATATAGCCCCCTTGTGAGCTTCCCCCAGTAGTATGTAGCCCCCCTGTGCTTCCCCCAAGTAGTATATAGCCCCCCTGTGAGGTCCCCCAAGTAGTATATAGCCCCCCTGTGCTCTCCCCCTGTAGTATATAGCCCCCTGTGAGCTCCCCCCAGTAGTATATAGCCCCCCAGTAGTATATAGCCCCCCTGTGCGCTCCCCCAGTAGTATATAGCCCCCCAGTGCGCTCTCCCCTTATAGATGGCCCACAGACAAAAAAACAAACAACCCACAACTCACCTAGCACCTCGTTCCCCGCTGCGGCTGTCTTCTCCTGTCCGTCCGCCCCCCGGCTGATACGCGCTCTCTGGGGATGTCCCGGGGATTCCCCAGCAGAGGGCGTACCAGTGACCTCAGTGTGTGCTGCCGGCATGTACTTCCGAGAAGTACAGGCCGGCAGTGTACACAGAGGTCTTTGGTGCGCGCTCTGCTGGGGAATCCCCGGGACATCCCCAGAGAGCGCGTATCAGCCGGGGGCTGGACCGGCACTGCCCCCATCCCCACAGGCGTACAGAAAACTAAGGACAGTATGCCTATGGGGCGGGAGGCATTGCAGTAGGGAGCGGGACCTCCTAACCAACCCCGGATCCGGTCCGCCCCGGGCGGTTATGAGGTCTGACCAGGGAGCCGGACAGCTGGCCTCCGCGGTCCAGGTTTGGACCGCAGTCCGCCAGTTGAGGACCCCTGTCCTAGAGGGTTGAATGAAGTTCTGAGCTTTGCCCCCTTCTTATAGCTGGATCTAACTCTGGTTCCCTATATATACATACTGTTTTTAGTTACTAATTGTTGTTTTTTATGTGTTTTTAGAATTTTCGGGAGAAGTCCTGTCCTGGAGGATTACAAGAACAACGTCCATTCTGACCACCGGGAGTCGGTGAGGGGGGGGAAGCATTTTTTGTTTTCACATGTCATTGATTTTCCCACTTTGATTCAAGCACTGACACTTTGGTCCATCATGTTCTCATGAAATGTTGTTGTTCATACGGTTGTGTTCTAATTTGTCATTAATTTATCACTTCTATTCAGATATACTCTTTTATTTTTATTACTGCACATTCATATTATAATATTTTTGTCATTTGCATTTTTGCTCAATTATGCCCGGTCACTTTACATATTCTTTCCTCATTCTATTCATACACTTTCATTCTTTTGCACATATACACTTTACTGTGCACTCCGTAGCACTTACACTTTATTGAGTTTAACATCCATCTATTATCATGCACTTTATTGTTTTTATATATATTTTATATATATGCAATTAATGTGTAAAGTATATGGGCTTCCTGTACAAATTATATCTACGTTAAGGCTATATTCACACGAACGGGCTTGCAGCGAGATTCTCGCTGCGAGCTCGGCAGGTCCTGGCAGTTCCCACACACTACATACTTGCTGCGGTCTAAACGACCGCAGCGAGTATGTAATTTTACCGCCCTTAACCCCTTCTGATGCCGCCCGCTCCGCTCCCCAGCTCTGTATACATTACCTCTCCTCGCTGCACGGGTCCGGCGTCCTGCTCTCCCGTCTGGCCAAACAGTGTGTTGCCCAGCCGCAGTCACTGATTGGCCGAACGGGAGAGCAGAACGCCGACCCGTGCAGCGAAGAGAGGTAAGGTATATACACAGCGGGGGAGCCGGGCGGGAGCAGAAGGGGTTAAGGGCAGCAGAATTACATACTCGCATATTCTTGCATGCATTTACTTATATGTATTCAGTGAGTGGGCGGTAGCTATCCAGAGGCGGTGTGACGCTTCCTCCATGCCAGGTTAGCGTCCTCAGCTCCCTGGCAACGCGGCGTGATGACGTGCGGGTCACGTGACGTTGTTGCGCTGCCGCATCGGGAAGCGGAGCATGTGACTGGTTAGGGGGAGGCATCTATACACCAGAACTCCGGCTAGCTATGGTGTATTTAAGGACAGGGACACGGGGGAATGCCAGCCTCCTGGAAAAAGCAAGACCCGAAACGGGCGTTGGAGGAGCGGCACATATCCACCTCGCAGGTAGTGTTATTTCTATTACTTCATCTCCCTCTCCGGTGCTTACTAGGTCACTGGCCTCTGTGCAATTGGTTTGACTATACCAGTTACTGGAGGGTTAGTGCAATGGCAACTACTGACACAGGTGTGGTGTTATTTGTATATTCCTTTACATTGCGCTTTATGTATTTATAATTCTTATTTCCTGTGGGGTGTGATTGCCTATGTGCATGGCTATGAGATCATCTTTTAATACGTGTTTTATGTATTTTTAATGTATTCCTTAATAAAGATTAGGTCTTGTTAGGGTACAAACACACACACCGTATACGCAGCGTATTTACTGCTGCAATACGCAGCAAATACGCAGCAGATTAGATCTAAATAACTGAACACAGCATCAAATCTGCTGCAGGCAGGCGGGCTATATACAGGGGGAGAGAGCACAGCGGGCTATATACCGGGGGAGAGAGCACAGGGGGGCTATATACTGGGAGAGAGCACAGGGGGAGGGGGGCTATATACAGGGGGAGAGAGCACAGGGGGCTATATACCTGGGAGAGAGCACAGGGGGCTATATACCGGGGGAGAGAACACAGGGGGCTTAATACTGGGAGAGAGCACAGGGGGTCTATATACTGGGAGAGAGCACATGGGGGGGGGCTATATACAGGGGGAGAGAGCACAGGGGGCTAAATACCGGGGAGAGAGCACAGGGGGGATATATACTGGGGGAGAGCACAGGGGGGCTATATACAGGGGGAGAGCGCACAGGGGGATATATAGTGGGAGAGAGCACAGGGGGGGCTATATACTTTGAGAGTGCACAGGGGGGCTATATACTACAGGGGGAGAGTGCACAGTGCCATTGGCTCCCTCCCTGTCAGTCACTCTTGTGGCCGCAGTGGTCACAAGAGGCCGCGCTCCTCACCTGGTGTCGGCGCCGAGTGACGTTTCCGAGTGCGGCCTCTAGTGACCGTTGCAGTGCGGCCACAGAAGGAAGAGAAGAGGACGCGCAGGACTCAGGTGAGTATAAGTAGTTTGTTTTTTTTAATGCTCTATGGGAGGGGGAGAGTGCACAGGGGGGCTATACTGGGAGAGTGCACAGGGGGGCTATATAGTACAGGGGGAGAGTGCACAGGGGGGCTATATACTACAGGGGGAGAGTGCACAGGGGGCTATATACTACAGTGGGAGAGTTCACAGGGGGCTATATACCGGGGGAGAGAGCACAGGGGGCTATATACCGGGGGAGAGAGCACAGGGGGGGCTATATACTGGGAGATAGCACAGGGGGGCTATATACAGGGGGAGAGCACACAGGGGGCTACATACTGGGAGAGAGCACAGGGGAGCTATATACTGGGAGAGTGCACGGGGGGCTATATACTACAGGGGGAAAGTGCACAGGGGGGCTACATACTACAGGGGGAGAGTGCACAGGGGGGTATATACTACAGTGAGAGAGTGCACAGAGGGGCTATTTACTGGGGAAGAGCGCACACAGGGGGGCTATATACTACAGAGGGAGAGTGCACAGGGGGCTATATACTACTGGGGGAGAGCGCACAGGTGGCCTATATACTACTTGGGGAGAGCGCACAGGGGTGCTATATACTACAGGGGGAGAGCCCACAGATGGCCTATATACTACAGGGGGAGAGTGCACAGGGGGGCTATATACCACTAGGGGAGAGGGCACACAGAGGGGCTATATACTACAGGGGGAGAGTGCACATGGGGGCTACATACTACTGGGGTAGAGTGCACAGGGGCTATATGCTACAGGTGGAAAGTGCACAGGGACTATTTGCTACAGGGGGAGAGAGCACAGAGGAGCTATATACTACAGGGGGAGAGTGCACAGGGGGGCTATATACTACTGGGGAAGAGCGCACAGGGGCTATATACTACAGGGGGAGAGCACACAGGGGGGCTATATACTACAGGGGGAGAGCACACAGGGGGGCTATATTCTACAGGGGGAGCTATATACTAATAATGCAGTCACCCCCTGTGTACCTCATTTTAAAGGGCTGGTGAGAGAGAGAAAGTGCCAGTTTTCCCACTAATAAGCATCAATTCTGTATGTAAAATGTAAATAGTTCAACAACGTTTGTGAAAAGTAACAAAACACGTTCCCTACTGATGTTCAGCTCGGACCTTCACCTGACAAAAGACCCCGGTAAGTGGACCCTTACTAAAAGTTGTTGGTACCCCTGGTATATGCTGTATGTAGTGTATATAGTATGTGCTGTACTGTATGCTGTATGTAGTGTATAGAGTATGCTGTATGTAGAGTATTTGCTGTATATAGTGTATAGGGTATATGTTGTATGTAGTGTATAGAGTATTTGCTGTATATAGTGTATAGGGTATATGCTGTATGTAGTGTGTACAGAATATGCTGTATATAGTGTATATGATTTATGTAGTGTATATTGTATATGCTGTATGTAGTGTATATAGAATGTACTGTATGCTGTATGTAGTGTATATAGTATATGCTGTATGTAGTGTACACTCACCGGCCACTTTATTAGGTACACCATGCTAGTAACGGGTTGGACCCCCTTTTGCCTTCAGAACTGCCTCAATTCTTCGTGGCATAGATACAACAAGGTGCTGGAAGCATTCCTCAGAGATTTTGGTCCATATTGACATGATGGCATCACACAGTTGCCGCAGATTTGTCGGCTGCACATCCATAATGCGAACCTCCCGTTCCACCACATCCCAAAGATGCTCTATTGGATTGAGATCTGGTGACTGTGGAGGCCATTTGATTACAGTAAACTCATTGTCATGTTCAAGAAACCAGTCTGAGATGATTCTAGCTTTATGACATGGCGCATTATCCTGCTGAAAGTAGCCATCAGATGTTGGGTACATTGTGGTCATAAAGGGATGGACATGGTCAGCACCAATATTTAGGTAGGCTGTGGCGTTGCAATGATGCTCAATTGGTACCAAGGGGCCCAAAGAGTGCCAAGAAAATATTGCCCACACCATGATACCACCACCACCAGCCTGAACCGTTGATACAAGGCAGGATGGATCCATGCTTTCATGTTGTTGACGCCAAATTCTGACCCTACCATCCGAATGTCGCAGCAGAAATCGAGACTCATCAGACCAGGCGACGTTTTTCCAATCTTCTACTGTCCAATTTCGATGAGCTTGTGCAAATTGTAGCCTCAGTTTCCTGTTCTTAGCTGAAAGGAGTGGCACCCGGTGTGGTCTTCTGCTGCTGTAGCCCATCTGCCTCAAAGTTGGAGGTACTGTGCGTTCAGAGATGCTCTTCTGCCCACCTTGGTTGTAACGGTTGGCTATTTGAGTCACTGTTGCCTTTCTATCAGCTCGAACCAGTCTGCCCATTCTCCTCTGACCTCTGGCATCAACAAGGCATTTCCGCCCACAGAACTGCCGCTCACTGGATGTTTTTTCTTTTTCGGACCATTCTCTGTAAACCCTAGAGATGGTTGTGCGTGAAAATCCCAGTAGATCAGCAGTTTCTGAAATACTCAGACCAGCCCTTCTGGCACCAACAACCATGCCACGTTCAAAGGCACTCAAATCACCTTTCTTCCCCATACTGATGCTCAGTTTGAACTGCAGGAAATTGTCTTGACCATGTCTACATGCCTAAATGCACTGAGTTGCCGCCATGTGATTGGCTGATTAGAAATTAAGTGGTAACGTGCAGTTGGACAGGTGTACCTAATAAAGTGGCCGGTGAGTGTATATAGTATGTGCTGTACTGTATGCTGTATGTAGTGTATATAGTATGTGCTGTACTGTATGCTGTATGTAGTGTGTATAGTATGTGCTGTACTGTATGCTGTATGTAGTGTGTATAGTATGTGCTGTACTGTATGCTGTATGTAGTGTGTATAGTATGTGCTGTACTGTATGCTGTATGCAGTGGCGGATTAAATGTACCCTGGGCCCCACGCTGTCCACCCAACCTGCCCCCCCCCCACAAGTCAATTTGCCCACATTATAATCCGCTACTGCGCCCCCCCCCCCCCCCAACTGTCCCCAATAAACACTGCCTGCCTCCCCTCCCTGCTGGCCCCAATAAACATAATGTTTGGTCCCTTGCTGCTACCCCCAGTTAGCATTGCCCACCCCACCTCCACTGCCCCCAATAAACATATTGCCACCTCACCTGGTCCCCTGATGTCGCCCCCCCCCCCCCAAGGTCACAGCAGCACAGAGGATGTCAGGAGAAGAGGGTGCTGATCTATAGGGGAGGTCCCAGCAGCACAGAGGATGTCAGGAGAGGAGGGTGCTAATCCTATAGGAGATGGTCCCCCTTTATAGATGGTCTCCCTCTTTCCCCCTCTATAGATTGTCCCTCTCTTTCCCCCTTTATACATGGTCCCCCTCTTTCCCCCTCTATAGATGGTCCCCCTCTTCCCCCTCCCTTATAGATGGTCCCCCTCTTTCCCCCCTTTATAGATGGTCCCCCTCTTTCCCCCTCCCTTATACATGGTCCCCCTCTTTCCCCCTCTATAGATGGCCCCCCTCTTTCCCCCTTTATAGATGGTCCCCCTCTTTCCCCCCTTTATAGATGGTCCCCCTCTCCCCCCTCCCTTATAGATGGTCCCCCTCTCCCCCCTCCCTTATAGATGGTCCCCCTCTCCTTCCTCCCTTTATAGATGGTCCCCCTCTTTCCCCCCTTTATAGATGGTCCCCCCCCTCTTCTCCCCTTTATCGATGCCCCCCCAGTCAGTAAATAACACAAAAATAACAAAATACAACTCACCTACCCTGCGTTCCGCTGTCGATTCTCTCTCCTTCTGCAGTCTCCGGCTGATGCACGGCTGCCGGGGGAGTCCCGTCCTCTCCCCGGCAGCGCGCGCATCACACAGCTCCTAGTGCCGCCTGGGCCCTGACTTCCGGTACGTGCGCTCCCAGTACCGGAAGTCAGGGCCCCAGGCGGCACTAGGAGCTGTGTGATGCGCGCGCTGCCGTGGAGAGGACGGGACACCTCCAGCAGCCGCGCATCAGCCGGAGACTCTTGTGACCGCAAGCGAAACAATGCTTGCGGTCACAAGAGCCTGCAGTGGCGGGGGGAAGGGGGCCTCCCGGGCGGCATTATAATGTGGGCGGCGTGGCATGGGCCCCCCCGGAGCCTCGGGCCCCGGGCGGCCGCCCAAACCACCCACATTATAATCCGCCACTGGCTGTATGTAGTGTATATAGTATATGCTGTATATAGTGTATATAGTATATGCTGTATGTAGTGTATATAGTATGCGTGTATTGTATGCTGTATGTAGTGTATATAGTATAATGCTCTATGTAGTGTATATAGTATATGCTGTATATCGTATATGCTGTATATAGTATATGCTGTATGTACTGTATATAGTATGTGCTGTACTGTATGTTGTATGTAGTGTATATAGTATATGCTCTATGTAGTGTATATAGTATATGCTGTATATAGTATATACTGTATGTAGTGTATACAGTAATGTGAGACAGTGACAGGGATGGTGGTTAGGAATCGCTATATCTCCCCGAGATACCTATCATACGTGAGCACTAGGTTCCAGAAAGTCCCTACCTCATCCAGGGAAAGCTGGGTGAGATATGGAGGAATCCAGGAAAGCTAAAACCCATAGCAAACTACTTGCTATTGGCTGCTTTGTAGTGGCTTTAAATGGGCCTGGATATTTATGGAATGACAGGCAGGTTGGTAGTGGGGCCTGTCATTCCCTTTCTGGCCAGTCCAGGTTTTTGTGTCTGGCCCAAGTCAGCCCAGGTGCTGGAGGCCACTGATAACTGCCTGATAAGATGAGGCACAGAGTGTGCAGAGTGCGGCTGTGCATCGAGGTCTCTCCTGGCAGTGGGGAGGGTCAGGGCTGCTAAAGCTTCTGCTGGGACTCTCAGCCACACCGGTATTGTACCAACTTGTGTTGTTTTATGTTGGGTGACTGGTAGCAAGTCCCCTGTATAGCCAGGATTTGCTGTGTTAGTTAGAGCTCAGACGAGCAGGATTTATCTTATTTTGGGCCTGTATGTAAGGCTGAATTTCTTTTGGCTTCAATAAACAAGCAGGGACGTCTCTGTTTTATCCTAGTTTGTGTCACTGTCTCTGGCTGCCGTCCCTGCTGTCTGCGCTGCTCTACAGAGCTAATCTCCCACACTACAAGGCTACAATTTAAGAATTTTAAAACAGATTTTATCAACATAATTAAAAAATCTCCAACTTCATTATCCAGTGCAAAAGGATCCAGTATTACAGACCACCACAAGCCACAGTATCTATGTCATATAGTAACTAAATGGTGACAGTAAGCACATAAGCTGTAATCATGTAGTGTATGTGCTTACTGTCACCATTTAGTTACTATATGACATAGATGCTGTGGCTTGTGGTTGTCTGTAATACTGGATCCTTTTGCACTGGATAATGAAGTTGGATATTTTTTTTTTAATCATGTTTATAAAATCTGTTAAATATTCTTCAATTGTTGCCTTGTGCAACTGTATTATGTAAAGGCTAAATAGTAATAATTAGAGATGAGCGAACCTCCAGCATGCTCAAGTCCATCCGAACCCGATCGTTCGGCATTTGATTAGCGGTGGCTGCTGAAGTTGGATAAACCCCTAAGGCTATGTGGAAATCTTGGATATAGTCATTGGCTGTATCCATGTTTTCCAGTCAACCTTAGAGCTTTATCCAAGTTTATCCAGCAGCCACCGCTAATCAAATGCCGAACGTTCGGGTTCTGATTGACTCAAGCCCGAACCCCGGTTCGCTCATCTCTAGTAATAATATTTTGGACAGGTGATATGAGGGTTCATTAACTCTACGAGGCTGGGTTCACACTGCATTTTTGCAATCTGTTTAACATATCCATTTTTATTTGGTTACTTTTAACGGATAGAAAAACGTAGTCAACACTACTTTTGTGTCCGTAAAAAAAAATGCGTCCGTTTCAATTTTTTTTTTTTATAATGGAAGTCAGTGGAAAAATGGATAACATACAATTGCATCGTGTTTTTTTTTTTTTTTTTTTTTAATAAAACATATACGTTAAACGGATTGCGAAAATGCAGTGTGAACCCAGCCTGAGGCAGAGACCTTGTTATAGATTTGGTTGTCCATTGGAACTATTGTGTATAAACAGTATTGGCTGGGGGCAGTATATTCTGCCTCCAACCACTAGATGACGCTCTCTCCTCCCAGCTACAGGGCTTGGCAGGAACGTCACTCCTAGAAGAAGAGGCTAGAAGAGCCTGAGGGAAATGAATGGCCGTGTGCTGCAGGGAGCCAGGTAATCATGAGGAGCCCACATGAGGGGGATTATGGTGGAGGAAGTAAAGCTATATACATTGATGTGAGCGGCTAAGAGACCAGTAATCAGAGCTATGACTAATATACACTGTATACACAGCTCTGATTACCAGTCTCCCAGTATACTAGCCTCTCATACCAATGTATATAGCGTTATCACCTTTAGCATAATTCCTTATGTGGTCTCCTCATTATACCACCAGTCTCACACCGCACTTTATATACTGGTGGTATAATGAGGTGCCCACACGAGTGGGGTTATGCTGAAGGAGATAAAGCTCCAGTCTGCCCCAGTCCCCAAGGTTTCCCTATTCGCCCTATGACAGCACCCCTGGAGAGCGTCCTTCCACTTCCCAAAAGACAGGAAACAGCCGCCAAGGATGAAAGCTTTAAAAGGGGCAGGACCGACCCCCCAAACTCCAGTTCTGTTTCCTGTCTTCTAGGAAGAGGGAGAGTGAGACTGCAGTCTCACTCTCCCAGGAAGGTACCGCCGAGGAATGAGAACTGAGGCGCCCGGTCCCTATGACTAGTCCTCAGGACAACGGGTTACCTGTGCCTGGCGTAACTCTTCTGGTGGAAGCTGCCGGCCAGTCTGGATTGTCCCGGTCCGTCGGGCCTCCTGTTCGCCCTCACCTCTCGCGCGGGAGTCAGCTAAGGAGGCGGGGTGAGTGCCAGTCTGTCCGGGCGTCCTTTCCTGTGTGTCCTCCCGGGAGCGGCAGCCTAGTGTCACGTGCGAGCGCTCCTATGGGAGCGCTTCCGGAGTCTGTCGGGCGTTCCGGCTGGCGTGTGACATCACTTCCGCTGGACGTCTGACGAGTTCCGGTGCAGCCTGGCGCGGACGGCGGCCTTTCCTGTGGGGGAGGCGGCGTATTAGTCAGGTACGATCCTGAAACCTCCGGGCGTGCTCCGGTAGTGGGAGGGGTAGGCTAGGGGCCGTGCTCCGAACCACCACCGGAAATGGAGAGGGAGGGGGCAAAAAGGCTCCCTTTAAAAAGAACAGGAGACTTAGACAGAGGTGTGTGCTCCTCGGACGGGACGCCAGCCAGTTCCAGGACCGGGCAGAGTGGAAGTTTTTCCCCGTGTATACTGCCCCTTCTTCTGATTCTGCAACATGGAAGAAGCAGAGCACACTGAATCCCAGGAGACCGGGTCGGAGGTGACTGTGATGGTCGGGTGAGAGGGGTTGTACCCCAACATGGTTTATTCCCTCTATAATGGTTTCATGTATATATTTTAGGAAGGTTCCAAAAGACCTAAGGCTAAAAAAGAATGCGCCATGTGTAGGAAGAAATTACAATCATCCTATTCCAAGAACCTCTGTAATACATGCATTACTAAAGTCATGCAGGAAGAAGCCCCATCTTTCATGGCTACTGTTAAGTAAGAATGTTTTTTGTAAGGGGTTCTCTTTCGGAGTTTTTTTCCCCGAATGGTTTTTCCTGACAAGTTCTTAATTCCTTGCAGAACCCTCATTAAGAATGAGATCAGATCCTCCATTTCATCTGACAAGCCTTCTACCTCTACCTCTCAGCTAGAGGTTTCTGCACTATCTCCCTCTGTTCCTATGTCTCCTCAAGAGCCTATCCAGATTGAGGATGAGGAGGAGGGGGAATACAGGGAGTCTTCTGATTCTGAGGAGGATGCTGCAGGAAAAGCGTTGTTCCCTATTGACAGTGTGGACGCTTTAGTCAAGGCTGTTAGAAATACTATGAAGGTGGAGGAATTCAAGGAGCAACTGTCTGTGCAGGACAAGATGTTTGAGGGCCTGGCTCCTAGGAAAAAGAAAGTGTTTCCATTACATAAAAATATTAAGGACTTAATCCAGAGGGAGTGGAAGAAACCAGACCGGAAGTTCTTTGTTCCCAGAACCCTCAAACGGAAGTATCCGTTCGATGAGATAGAAACGGAGTATTGGGACAGGCCCCCTATGGTGGATCCGGCAGTAGCGAAAATTTGTAAAGGGGCCTTTCTTCCATTTGAGGATACTGGAGTGTTAAGAGACCCGATGGATAAAAAGGCTGATGGGTTTCTTAGAAAGAGTTGGGAGGCGACAGCGGCTTTATTTAAGCCTGTTGCAGCTACTACTTCGGTTGCTAGGTCAGTAAAGATGTGGTTAACTGACCTTGAGTCTAGTATTAAAGATGGTACTCCCAGAGAAGAATTAATTAAATCTCTCCCATCTCTTTCTAATGCCTTAGACTTTATGTCAGATACATCTGATGACGCACTCAGACTTATAGCAAAATCCACTGCTTTCTCTAATTCAGCCCGTAGGGCTTTATGGATTAAGGACTGGAAAGGGGATATGGCCTCCAAATCACGCCTCTGTGCTATGCCATGTCAGGGTCAATTTCTTTTTGGCCCCGCCCTGGACACTGTCTTAGAGAAAGCATCTGACAGGAAGAAGGGGTTCCCTTCAGTTGGTCCTCCTCCGGCTAAACGACCCTTTTGTGGCAAGGGTAGGGGGGAGCCCAATCTTCCTCATCTAGGGGAAGAAACTGGAAAGCGCAGGGGAAAAGCAAGAATTTTTTGTTTCCCAAAAGTGCGACCAGTAAAAAAGATGACAAGCAATGACGCCAGGCCACCTGTGGGGGGACGCTTGACCCTATTTCACCCAGAATGGGAAAAGATAAGCAGAAGCAGATGGGTGTTAGATTCAATAAAAGTTGGTCTAAAACTAAAGATGTCGTCTCTCCCAGGTGGTCGTTTTGTCATTACAGATCTGAACAGGGATCCTCAAAAGCAGTCAGCTCTAGAATTAGAGATCCAGTCTCTTCTCCTAAAGAAGGTATTAATCCCAGTCCCTCAGTCAGAGATAGGGAAGGGTTTCTACTCAACCCTATTTCTAGTAAGAAAGCCCAATGGAACGTTCAGAACTATTATAAATCTGAAAGACCTAAATCAGCATTTATGCTACGAGAGGTTCAGGATGGAGACGATTCAATCGACCATCCTGAATCTCTCGAAGGACTGTTTTATGATGACACTGGACCTGAGAGATGCATATTATCATGTTCCAATTTTTCATGGTCATCAGAAATACTTAAGGGTGGCAGTCCGAATCCAAAAGGAGATACATCACTATCAGTTCCAGGCTCTCCCATTCGGGCTTTGTCAGGCTCCCAGAGCCTTTACAAAGATTATTTCAGAGGTAATGGCCCACATAAGGGAGAGAGATGTGCTGATAGTCCCGTATCTGGACGATTTTTTGATCATAGGTTCTTCAGTAGAGATACTTGCACAGCAGGGACTAGTGGTACAAGAGATTTTAGCCAAGCTAGGTCTAGAAGTAAATCTAGAGAAATCTTGTCTAGTGCCAAGTCAAATATGTTCCTTCCTAGGGATCAGCCTCAATTCAATAGTCCAGACGTCTTTTCTCCCCCCGCAGAAAGTCACAAACCTAGTATCAAGGGTGATGGAATTAAAGAGAAGGGGGTCCTGCACCATCAGACAAGCAATGTCTATTCTAGGGTTAATGACCTCAGCCATTCCGGGGGTTTGTTGGGCCCAATACCACTCCAGGAGGCTTCAGGCTCAGATTCTGGAGGTTTGGGACAAACACAGGTCCTCCCTGGAGATGCAGTTCTCCCTATCTCCACAGGTTTTGAGGTCACTGGAGTGGTGGTTGAATCCCCAGAATCTATCCAGAGGTGTCCTCTGGGAAAAGGAGGAGATCTTCCAGATCACGACCGATGCCAGCCCAGGAGGGTGGGGAGCCCATGCAGAGGCCCTTCTGTTGCAGGGAAAATGGAATCCCAGGGAGGCAGAAGATCCACAAAATGTCAGAGAACTAAGAGCAGTGTTTTTTGCCCTGTTAAGCAGTTTAGAGAAGATAAAGGGAAAACATGTGAGAATACTGACGGACAACTCCACAGTAGTGGCTTACCTCAATCATCAGGGGGGGACGAGATCAGACAAACTCATGAAAGTGTCTCACTTCATTTTCAGGTTAGTAGAGCAGAAGATTCTTTCCCTATCAGCCCTCCACCTGAAGGGTTCAGAGAACGTGACTGCAGACTATCTGAGCAGAGTCTCTCTGAATCAGTCAGAATGGTGCCTCAGTCGGTCAGTGTTCAGACAGATCACGGAATTATGGGGGAATCCAGTGATAGACTTGTTTGCCAACAGAGCCAATCGACAAGTTCAGAGGTTCTATTCACTGAATCCAGTAGAGATGCCGTCAGGAGTGGACGCATTTGCTCAGGATTGGAGCAGGGATCTACTATATGCCTTTCCCCCCATACGTATGCTCCCCAGAATGCTAAGAAAGGTGAGAACAGACAAGGCCCTTATAATAGTCATTGCTCCCTTTTGGCCCAGAAGGGTATGGTTTTCCTGGCTGAGGAAGCTCTCAATAGCCAGGCCATGGGTTCTTCCAGAGACCCAGCATCTCCTATTCCAGGGCCCAGTTCTGCATCCCACATCGCAGCATCTTCATCTGACGGCCTGGCTGTTGAGAGGCAACTGATGATGGATAGAGGTCTATCCCCATCAGTTATTGATACACTCTTAGCTAGTAGAGAGTTACTTCACAAATCTACCTAAGGACGTGGAAAGTATTTTGTAGATTTATGGGATCTCCGGTTAATGTCCTCGATCCACCTGACATAACCAAGATTCTAGAGTTTCTACAAAAGGGTCTAGAGTTAGGGCTAAGCACCAGTACCCTCAAAGTCCAAATTTCAGCTTTAAGTGCTCTGTTTGATTTTCGTATTGCAGATCACCAATGGATAAAAAGATTTATAAAAGCATCAGACAGACTCAGACCCACAGTAAGATCAAACATCCCTCCATGGGATCTAAATATAGTGTTGTCGGCCCTGGCCCTCCCTCCTTTTGAACCTTTAGAGGAGCTTTCAGAGAAGACTCTATCCCTCAAACTTGCTTTTTTGTTAGCTATAACTACGGCTAGGAGGGTGGGGGAGATTTCAGCCCTGTCTATTATCCATCCTTATATGACTGTACTAGAGGATAGAATCATTTTATCTCCTGATCCAGCTTTTTTGCCCAAAGTTGTTACAGATTTCCACCGATCCCAACAAGTAATTCTACCCTCCTTCTGTCCCTATCCAAAGAATGAGGGGGAACGTAGATTCCACAACCTAGATGTAAGACGTTGTCTCTTATTCTACCTGGAAAAGACTAAGGATTGGAGGAAATCTCAGAGGTTACTACTTCTATTTCAGGGAAAGAATAGAGGTCAGGCTGCCTCCTCTAGATCGGTCTCTAGATGGATTAAGGAGGCCATTAGCTTAGCATACTCCTCGTCAGGATTAGCCCCTCCAGGGAGTTTTGGGGCTCATTCAACCAGGGCAATCTCGACATCTTGGGCAGAAAGAGCAGCAGCATCAATATCTCAGATCTGTAGAGCAGCCACCTGGAGCTCACCACACACCTTCTTTAAGCATTATAGACTTCAGCTTCCAGGGTCAGAAGACCTTTCCTTTGGGAGAAAGGTGCTTCAGGCTGTAGTCCCTCCCTAATAAGAAAGCCTATTCTAGTCTCCAGGGGTGCTGTCATAGGGCGAATAGGGAAAACGTAAATTACTCACCGGTAATTGTTTTTCTGTGAGCCCATGACAGCACCCCTCATAATACCCACCCAGAAAGAGAGATAGATAAATGTATTATAAATTGAAATTGTACAAATTGGAGAGAGGGAATAAGAGTTATAAGAAGTAAGGAGAAATGAAGATAAAATTAAACCTTAGCTTCTTTTTTCTTTTTTTCAGCCCAAAGAAGGGCAGATAGAAAAAATTTTTTTTTTTCTCCGTGGAGGGGAAAGTGTTTTCTCTGCTGGAGAGCAGAGCTCTGTTTTATTCTAGATTCCTGAAAACTTGTTGTGAACTGGAGTTTGGGGTCGGTCCTGCCCCTTTTAAAGCTTTCATCCTTGGCGGCTGTTTCCTGTCTTTTGGGAAGGGGAAGGACGCTCTCCAGGGGTGCTGTCATGGGCTCACAGAAAAACAATTACCGGTGAGTAATTTACGTTTTCATGGGGCCTCATGCAGTTGTTTGCTGGAGGACAGTGTCGGAAAGGTGTTCACACCCAACACGCTCCCCGGCAGTCCTCCTGTGACTTCTTCAGGTCTTTCTTCTGTTGCTCCGGCTGCTACTTCCCAAACTGATTTTGTCTCTGTAGTGATAGGTCACTCAGCCAATCACTGGCCGCAGTGTTGTTCCGCCTCAGTCAGTGATTGCCTGAGAAGGCTCAGAGCTGAGAAACAGACGTCTCAGAAGTAACGGCCAGAGCAGGAAGACGTGACGGAGGACCCTCATGGAAGTGTGGTAGGTGAGAATAGGCAGCTTATTTCCTTTGTGGCCCTATCTGCCTGTCCGTCTATCTTTGTAAGTGGCTACAATTCAGCGGCCAGGTGATGTTCTGTGGACCAGGTGTGGGGATTTTGGCTCCTGTTCTGCTGTATATGGAATTCTGTACTTGTAAGTCACCGCATCAGCAGGGTCAGCTGCCCTGACCTCACTACTACATCTCTGCAGAGAAGTGGCCTGACTCTATGTAGGACTTTCCGGTAACAAACTCCACTCGGCTCCATCTTGCAAATTAATCTCTGCAGCATTGGGACATTTATTAAGACTTAAAAATAGGCTAAAATTTTATGATGCAGATAAGCCTGATGCATGTAACAATATTTGCAGATGCTGTTTGTGTGTGTGTATGTATGTATGTATGTATGTATGTATGTATATATATATATATATATATATATATATATATATATATAATCTACACATACTTACTGGATATGCAATTTGATCTGGTTGCCGAGGGGAGGGCATACTTTGCTATAATTGGCAATATTTGGCTGCAGGGGGGTATTCCTGGCTACAAGGGGCATTTCTTGCTGCAGTGGGCATATCTGAATACAGTGACCATACCTGACTACAAATGGCATATCTGGCTATAAGGGCCATGTCTGGCTTCAGAGGGCATTGTATATGTCTACAGGAAGCATACTTGGGTGCATGGGGCATTTCTCTCTAAAGGGTGCATATCTGGCTACAAGAAGCATTGCCTCGAGCTATAGGAGGCATATGTAACTACAGGGGGCATTGTTTCTAATTATATAAGCCAAGTAACTAACTTAAAATACTGCCTATTATTTGAAGTTAGTTACAGTAATACTTCGGTTTTCGAACGCTTTGGAACTCGAACTGCTTGGTATTCGAACGAAAATTTACCCAGAAGTAGTGTTTGGAATTCGAACTTTGCTCGGTTTTCGAACGTTTTTGCGAGCGTGGATGGTGGGTTGTACCTGGCGAGTTAAGCAGTGGTGAGGCTTCACATACAGTACAGTGCTGTATAAGGCTGCTGGAGTGCATATACAGTGCAGTAGTAGTACAGGCAGTGCACCACCATCTCCCATACATGACAGTGCTTGGATGGGGGGGGGGATGCTATACAGTAAAGGATGGGTGAGGAGTTGGTGACTACTGTACTATAATTGCTGGTTCTGATGAACATTTCTTATGTTTAATGTCCTGTATAGTACTGTACTGTAGTGATTATACTGAGCACTTATCAGTGTAATAAATGAGTATTGTAGGTAATTATTGGTGGCTGCTGAAACCAATTAATCACATTTACATTATTTCCTATGGGAAGACACTGCTTGGTTCTCAAACTGCCTTCCGGAACCAATTAAGTTCGAGAACCGAGGTACCACTGTACTTGGCTTCTATAATTAGTGTAAACTAACAGTTATACCAATACTATATGGCATATATAGCCTCCTCCATGGGGCACTGTCCACACGGGTATTAAAGCAAATGGGCTCAAGGTCTGGATCCTTTTCTTTGAATTTCCCGTTTGCATAGTGATCTCATAGAGACATATCGACCGGTCTACAACCAGAGATGGTATGATGGCGGTTTTTCTTCAGTGGGCAGATTTGTGCTTTTATGACTTTGCAATATGTGATAGACCTCAAACTCCAAAGCAAAATAAGTGACACAAAAGAAACAAAGACACAACACATTGTAATTAGGTGTTAAATGATCGTAATTTTATTTAAGATTATATGACACCGGAAAAGACCATCGACTCACAAAAAGTCACCCTCCAGCACTCAGGCGAGGAAAAACACCCTATGGGGAAAACCTCAAGGAAGCCATGGCTGGTGAGTTGCCCCTCCTCTGGGCTTAGAGGGTAACACTATTATAAAATTATGTTATCTGAGAAGGGCAGGATAAACTTGAGAAGGGGGCTTCACCAGTTGTTCGGGTTCATTGGGGGCTAATGTCAACCCTACCACTGTGGAGGTAACCCTTCTCTCCCCAGACAGAGAGTGCTGCATTGATGTGTCCACATCTGCCCTGCTCATTCCTTTATGCTCCCTGCAGTCTCTATCAGCCCTTGTGTTTCCCATCCTCTCCATTTCTGATATAATCTGTCTGCCCTTACACTCAGCCATTCACACTGCTGTATATAAAGTTTCTGTCACTGTCCTCCTGCACAGCTCTGTGATTCTCACTTCCTGATTGGTCCATGCTTAACACCCCCCCCCCCCTCTCCCCACTGCTGTCATGTGACCACACAGACCTCTGACAGCAGCCTTGCTTCTCTATTCTAGCCTGTTGTACTACGCTACTGCAATATTGGGATCTGCAGTTCTATCCTGTATCTACAAACTACTGCTGTAGTTTCATTCTTATGCACTTTTATACATTATATTCTACGTGCTGATTGCTATACTGTACAGTACCATAAAACATGACACATTTAGTTGTTTCTAAATGTTTGTTTTATTTGTTGTACATGTTGAGAATAAAAAAAAATCACTTTTGGGGTGTGGAACCAATTGCCTACATTTCAATGATTTCTTATGGGAAAACTTGCTTTGGTTTCAGAGCAGATTTGGATTACAAGCACAGTCCAGGAAGGAATTATACCTGTAATCCAAGGCACCACTGTATTTCTAGATGCCATTGTATTATGTCATACTATGAGCACCTGTTATTTGGCTGTGCATAATACCCTTAGTTCAGGTGCAGACAAGGAACTGTTACAATCTTTAGGATTGCAATCTGATGAAGGGAAAGCTATACTCCCAAAACGCGTTATTGCTATTGTTTTCACATTCTTACAGGGAACCTGTCACCCTGGGAGAACAGGCCAAACCCTCCCGACCCCTGGACAAAGCCCCCCCCCCATACTTACTCCCTTCTGCCGGTCCTGTCACTGGGAAATCACTGCAGCTCCTCTGCTCGCTCATTATGTAAATGAGCAGAGATGAGTCCAATACCCATAGGAAATCACAAATCGGACTCATCTCTGCTCATTTGCATAAGCAGCGTGCAGCGGAGCAGTAGAGATTTCTCGGCGACGGGTGTGAGACCGGCAGCATGGTGTAAGTTTGGGGGCTCTATCCAGGGGTGGGACTGATTCGGCCCGCTTTCCCAGGGTGACAGGTTCCCTTTAAACTAATGCTACTTGATTTCCAATTAAGCCTTATTACTGACTTCTACCTAACCACCTTCCTTGGAGAATTTCGTGGTAGCGCCAGGATCTTATCCACATTACTTTTTTTCTCTTTGTTCCTGATCGAGACATTGGCCCCTACTTGTGGTAACATTGCGTCAGTTGGATTGTTCGGCCGGCAGCCCTCTCTGTACAATGCAAGCCGCCCCATCTACCTACGGTTACATGCATAAAGCTTAAGGGGCATCAAGGTGAGTGTCCATCTATACCTTTCTCATATCCTATATTACACCAGCAGAATTACACGAGGCGCCGTCCTCCTTGTACTTTTCTCCTTTTCTCCCTCTATACGCGACACAATCTGGAAGACATGTTGCTGTTAAAACTTTGTGTGTGGGGAGCATCATCCGGCAGCTGGAAGCCATGAGAGACAACACATGTGGCTGCAGGATGTACATATCACTGAGCTGTTAGTGTTCCATGTATCCCTACTACGGGTACGAATTTCCCTATGTCTCCTACATCATCGCACCATCAGGGGGGCAGTGTGTCCTCCCCACATCATCACACCATCAGGGGGGCAGTGTGTACTCCCCACATGCCAATGAACTCCATTGATACCTGCTACTTGGTGAACCTTGAACGGTTGTTGTTACTCGAATCCCAACTACCAGACCTGACACTCTGTGGGCTCTTCTAGCGTGAGGCGGTCTTCTTCTTCTCCTCCGTCCTAACCGTGAGTATGTGATTCTTCACCACAAGTCACACACTACAAGTTGTCTTGGCAGAGTTTTGCACTACTTTTGCCCACAGAGGTTAAATGTGTAAGAGAAAGATGTGAAGGTTATGGACAAAATAAAATAAGAGGAGGAGAGCGGGACTAGAACCCAAGAACATTGCACTTAGGCCCGATACCTAACCCTCCAGGCCACAGCCACATCTTACACATCTATCACCTATAAGCAGTAATGTTCCTCTATACTGATCTCACTATGTGGCCACATCTAATGTCATGATCACTAAGATTACCAATCCTTCTGTGAGCAGTGTGATAGCTATGGGGTATGTGATCTGCCTCTCATGCTGGAGATCTGGGTTCTAATCTCCGTAGATTATAGGGTTTTTATAGAGAAGAATAATTAGAGCATTAGTTTGTTTTTTTGAAATGTTAGATTCTTGTTAAATGACAGTGGGGCAGCTCTCTTATACAGAGTACATGGAGTCCCTAACATACAGGGACCTTGCACTGCTATTAGCAAGAAGCCAGCACAGCAGGGTACACCAGCCTAGCATTGAGTATTGAGTCTGGGTCGCTAGCACCAGGCCAGCACTAAGTATCAACCAAAGAATGCAACACATGAAGCATTGGGTACTGAACCCAGGTCTCTATGCCATGCCAGCAGGGAGTGTTGTTCCTGGGAGTCACAGCTCCCCAACACTTAAACAGCATTGGGTAATAATCTGGGTCACTCACACCAAGCCAGTATTGTACCAGGTAGGCCAACACTAAAGCAGCACTAGGTATTGAACCTGAGACTGTAACACCACATCTGGGACTACCAGGTTCTCAATCCCCTCAGCCACCTCCTGCTCAGAGACCTCAGGGAAATAAGTGGGGGTCATGGTCAAAATAAAAGAATTACTGAAAGATTAATCTGTGAAAGGAAACAACCAGGATTAGAACCAAAGAACCCTGCACATGGTCAGGCAGGACACCCAACACTCCAGGCCACAGACACATGTGATACAATGTAAGAGAAGCAGCTGTCAGTAATGTTTCTCTATGATGGATTCACAATGTGGCGACATCTGATGTCATGGCTACTAAAAGGAGCGGTCCATATTGGGCAGGGGTATGTGATCGGGGTCTCATGCTGGAGACCTGGTGCAAATCACCTAAAGTAGCTTTAATCTGAGGTATATGGAGATAACGTATGGCATTCTAGTAAGAGGACAACTTTGTATATCAGGGAAATTTATTTGTAAAAAGTGTCAGGACTCTAAATAACAACCAACAAAGGGAATCATACACACCAGGCTTCTATTAGCATTGGGGTTTGAACCTGCAGCTCCACCATATCAGATCTGGTTCTTTACCCACTGAGCCAGCTCCTGTCCTATGGAGCCAAGGAAATAAGTAAAGATCACGGGCAAAATAAAGGAATTCCTGTAAGACATGTTTGTCTCCATGTAGCTCTAGCTGTGTATAAAAGCGATATGGGGAAGTATAGAAAATGTCTCCTATTTTTATAAACAATATAATTTCCTCAAACAGCCTATTATTTCTGTGTTCACGTTCCCTGCTGCTATATACACCTGGATATACCTAATAATGACTGAGGTAATAGGCAGATAACATGTAATAAATCACAATAGTATAAAGTCTGTGTCTCCCTGTATTGTCCAGGCTGCTCTACACCGGCTACTCACAGGTGCAGTCCCACTACTGACCAGCCTGGTGGATGTGACCTGCTCTGTTCCCGACCTGGGCCTGGTCACCCTTCCTTACACAACCTGGCAGCTCCGAGCTCCCCCAGAGTCGCCATATTGATACTGAGCTTAGTGCAGACACCTGATCAGCATAGCACAGGGAAGCACAGAACTCCTGGACTCAAGTGATCCGACAGCCTCAGCCTCCCAGGTAGCTGGGATTACAGACACACACCACTGGGCCCAGCAAGAGAAGCAGCTACTGTGTAATATAGGAACCTGTGTGATGTAAGGAATACAGCCAGCTAGCTCCACCTGCTGTGTAATATAGGAACCTGTGTGATAAAAGGAATACAGCCAGCTAGCTCCACCTGCTGTGTAATATAGGAACCTGTGTGATGTAAGGAATACAGCCAGCTAGCTCCACCTGCTGTGTAATATAGGAACCTGTGTGATGTAAGGAATACAGCCAGCTAGCTCCACCTGCTGTGTAATATAGGAACCTGTGTGATGTAAGGAATACAGCCAGCTAGCTCCACCTGCTGTGTAATATAGGAACCTGTGTGATGTAAGGAATACAGCCAGCTAGCTCCACCTGCTGTGTAATATAGGAACCTGTGTGATAAAAGGATCAGAGTTAGGTAGCTCCACCTGCTGTCTCTTCTATATACTTACACCGTGTACAATATTACAGCTAGTGCCACCTGCTGTCTCTTCTGTATAAATACACCATGTAAAAGATCACAGCTAGCGCCACCTGCTGTCTCTTCTGTATACTTACACTATGTACAATATCACAGCTTGCGCCACCTGCTGTCTCTTCTGTATTCTTACACCATGTAAAATATTACAGCTAGCGCCACCTGCTGTCTCTTCTGTATTCTTACACCATGTACAATATCACAGCTAGCGCCACCTGCTGTCTTTTCTGTATTCTTACACCATGTACAATATTACAGCTAGTGCCACCTGCTGTCTCTTCTGTATATATACACCATGTACAGGATCACAGCTAGCGCCACCTGCTGTCTCTTCTGTATATATACACCATGAACAATATTACAGCTAGCGCCACCTGCAGTCTCTTCTGTATACTTACACCATGTACAATATTACAGCTAGCGCCACCTGCAGTCTCTTCTGTATACTTACACAATTTACAATACTACAGCTACAGGAAAGAGTGTAGCTCACTAATGCCTAACATTTACTGGTGTCGAGGTAACAAGGTAAACTGCACACCCTAAAAATGAATGGAGAGGAGAACTACAATAACCAGAAAAAAACACAGTCCTCAAGACACCATGAACAGGCTCCTATAGTTTAATCACACATGATAAAAACTAATATATAAAAAAATAGAATAAAATAAAATAAATCCACAGGGCCCTTGTGGAAAAGGTAATTAAATCATCAGTATAAAATACAAATACCATGTAGAGGTCTAAATGAGAACAGCAACAGATAAAACCAGTGTTCATCCAGTCCTGTCCGAGCTCCCAGTGCTGTTAGTATGTGCAGCAATGGGGATGTGAGATGGTTCTGCACAGGCTCTGGGCTCTAGTAACAAAAGTTTCATAAACAAACAAAAAAACAAACCTAATAAAAAAAAAAATCTATCAAACAAGCCTATTGTCTGCCCAACCCTGCAAGCCTTCTCTGTGTCCTTCCTTGCTGGGATGGGTACACTGTGACATCAATGTGACCCCTTGGGGTTAAGTGAGGTTGGCATGCATCCTTACTTAACCCCCTGGGGACCACATTGTTCAGTCTTGCACAGAAAGGGTTAAGTGTGGATGCCATGCATCCATAATTAACCCCTTGTGTGCCATTCTGTAAGCAGCATCTGCCAGATATCGTTTTCCAGACAATTACGTCGGATTTGTTGGACTACATCGATGACCAGCATTGTTTTTTTTTTTTTTTAAATAAAATGTTCAAAGAGGGGTGTGGGGGTGTTCTTTCTTTACTAAAAGACTTTTCCCTATTGTGTTGTGTTTTATTTTTAGTTTATTTCAGGCTTAGTAGTGGAAGCTGTCTGATTGATGACATCCTTTACTAAGTTGGGGCCTAGTGTTATCCGGTATAAAACGGCTAACACTAACCCCCCTATAGTACCCCAGTACCCACTGTACCAGGGGTACTCGGGAGAGCCAGGTACCAGTAGTCCCGGAGCTTCAAATTTGTTTCTCCTGGACTCGGCAGTAGCAAGCTGGTAATATTAAGCTGAGGAGGGCCAAAAGAAAAACACCCTTCCCACCCTGGTACTACTAGGCTGCTGCTGCTTGCTTTTTAGACCTGACTGGTGATGGCAATAGAGGGAATGCTAAACATTTTTTAAAATTCTTTTCTAAAATAAAAGTATAGGGTTCCCCCTATTTCCATAACCAACCAGGTTTAAAAACCAAACAGCAGCAGCCTAGTAGTAACAGTGTGGGAAGGGAAATTGGGTGAGATTTATCAAACATGGTGTAAAGTGAAACTGGCTCAGTTGCCTCTAGCAACCAGTCAGATTCCACCTTTCATTTTCCAAAGTGTCTGTGAGGAATGAAAGGTGGAATCTGATTGGTTGCTAGGGGCAACTGAATCAGTTTCACTTTACAACATGTGGATGCATGCCATTTATCAGACAGCTTCCACTACTAAGCCTGTAGTAAAAGTAAAATAAAACACCCTACAATAAAGAAAAGTCCTTTATCCAAAAAATAACACCCCCACACCCCTCAGTGAACATTTTATTTAAAAAAAAAACACCCACAGATTATCGATGTAGTCCACTGAATCTGACACAATGCTCTGGATACTGATATCTGAAAAATAAAAAGGGTAAAACACACAAAAAAGGACAGGAGCAAAACACTAGGTGTGACAGTATGCAGATGCTGCTTACAGTATACCACACAAGGGGTTAAGTGAGGATGCATGGCATGGGGGTCCACAATAATGTGACAATGTACCCATCTTAGCAAGAAAGAGGGTTCATTGCTGGGATGGATGCAGTGCTGGAGGGAGACGAGGAGCCCTATTGATACTCACCCTCAGGGCCGGATTAAAGGAGGGCACCAGGGGCACGTGCCTAGGGGCCTCCACCACTAGGGGGCCCCCACCAGCCCAAACCCGGAAGTGGTGTCTGGGAGCCAGTCCCACGCGCAAAAAGCATGTGGAACCCTACCTGGACACAGCACTGGCCACACTGCATGCTGTCCAGGGAGGGAGGGAGGTGTAGGGTTAATCCTGTGTAAGCATCTCCCTCCTGGAAGGCTCAGACTCCCCCCTGGTGGGTCTTTGAATGGATTCTTCCTGTCAAGCTTCCAGGTACCTGTCTCCTGCCAAGGTCCTCACTCTCCCCTCGCCCCTCCCCCTCACTGAGGAGAGGACAGCGTGGGACCTCAGCAAGGAAACCTGATCTCTCCAGCAGGGATGTGACATCATGAAGCATGCTGGAGTATATGTTACAGTGGCTTTCAGGCTGAAGGAACAGAGAAGAGCCAGAGGAGAGAAGACCTGTCATCTGCCCAGATCAGGTGAGTATGAGGCTTTGTTTTGTATTGGCACATCAGAGCAGGGATATATACTATAGGGGCATATATCAGAGCAGGAAGCATATACTATGGGGGCATATATCAGAGCCGGGGGCATATATTATAAGGGCACATATCAGATCAGGGGGCATATACTATGGGGGCATATATCAGAGCAGGGGTATATACTATAGGGGCATATATCAGAGCAGGAGGCATATACTATGGGGGCATATATCAGAGCAGGGGTATATACTATGGGGGCATATATCAGAGCAGAGGTATATACTATGGGGGCATATATCAGAGCAGGGGTATATACTATGGGGGCATATATCAGAGCAGGGAGTATATATATATATATATGTATATATATATACATATATATATGTATATATATATCGCCTGTTTGCAGCATATGACATGTAGCCTGTGTGCAGTGTATGATATATAAAGCCTGTGTGCAGTGTATGATATATAACCAGTGTGCAGTGTATGGTATTTAGCTTGTGTGCAGTGTATGGTATATAGCCTGTGTGCAGCCTATTATATATAGCCTGTGTGCAGTGTAATATATATAGCCTGTGTGCAGTGTATGATATTCAGCCTGTGTGCAGTGTATGGTATATAGCCTGTGTGCAGTGTATGGTATATAGCCTGTGTGCAGCGTATGACATATAGCCTGTGTGCAGTGTATGATACATATAGTCTGTGTTCAGCATATGACATATAGCCTGTGTGCAGCATATGGTATATAGCCTGTGTGCAGTGTATGGCATATAGCCTGTGTGCAGCATATGATATGTAGCCTGTGTGCAGCATATGATATATAGCCTGTGTGCAGTGTATGGTAAATAGCCTGTATGCAGAGTATGATATATAGCCTGTGTGCAGCATATGACATGTAGCCTGTGTGCAGCATATGACAAGTAGCCTGTGTGCAGCTATATATGCCATGATCCTTAGGGTGTATTCACATGTACCATATCCTGTCTAAAAAAAGACAGAGGAGTGCGGCCTTCAGGGTTGGGAGGTGGATTTTTTTTGAACTGAATGGACAAACATGTTGCCTAGATACCAATAAAGTCTAGTACCTGTGTTTGCATGGATACAATTAAGGCCTAGCACCTGTGGTTGCCTGGATACCAGTGGTGCCTAGTTCCTGAGGTTGCCTGGATACCACTAAGGCTTAGTACCTGTGGTTGCCTGGATACCAGTGATGCTTAATACCTAAGGTTGCCTGGATACCAGTGAAGCCTAGTACCTATGGTTGCCTGGATACCATTAAGGCTTAGTACCTCATAGTTGTCAGCACTCCTGGGTATGACCCGGTAAGCCTAACCTCGATGGGGGCGGGGCTTACCGGGTCTGTTGGCAACTATGCGTACCTGTAGTTGCCTGAATACCAGTGAATCCTAATACCTGTGGTTGCCTGGATACCATTGATGTCTAGTACCTGTGGTTGCCTGGATACCATTGATGTCTAGTACCAGTGGTTGCCTAGATACCAATGAAGCCTAGTATCTGTGGTTGTCTGGATATCAATGAAGCCTAGTAGTTGTGGTAGCCTAGATACCACTGATGCATACTACCTGTGGCTGCCTATATACCACTGATGCCTACTACCTGTGGTTGCCTATATACCAGTGAAGCCTAGTACCTGGGGTTCCATCGAATAAAATTGTGTCCATTTCTTTCACAAGGCCCCATTCCAGGGCCGTCTCTTCCATTGGGCAGGATAGGCGGCTGCCCGGGGCCCATGGGTTATAGGTGCCCCCCGCCCCCACACACTCCTCTATTTCGGTCCTGGCAAGCCACACCGCCTGTAACGGCCCCAATGTAAAAGCAAACATGCCAGTTTTGGCTGCTTCCTCCCCATTTTACAGAATCTGGCAGGGACATCGCTCCTTCATCTGGCTAGAAGAGCCTGAAGGAATAGAAGATGGCCGTGTGCTGCAGGGAGCCAGGTATCAAGGTGCCGATAATGCTAAAGGAGGAATAAGATATACATACAGGTGTGAGAGGCTAGTATACAGGAATAGGAGACTGGTATCCAGAGCTGTAAACATTCATGTGAGACTGATGGTATAAGCAGTATGATGATAGAGGGGCAGGATGAAAAAGGGGGTAGTAGTATGATGATGGAGGGAAAGCAGGATGATGAGGGGGCAGTAGCTTGATGACGGAAGGGAAAAATTATCACAAAGGGCCCCTTCATGATCATTTTTCCCCTCCATCACTAAACTATAACCCACTTCATCATCCTCCTGCCCCTCCATCATGATACTACTACTCCTTCATCATCATGCCACTATCCCCTTCATCATCCTCCTCCCCCTCCATCAGCATACTACTTCCCCCTTCTTCATCTTGCTCCTGTGTCATCATACTACTACCTCCTTCGGAAGAGGGTAGTAATATAATGACGAAGGGGCAGGATGAAAAAGGCGAAAGTAGTATGATGATGGAGGGGTAGGATGATGATGAAGGGGATAGTAGCATTATGATGAAGGGGATAGTAGCATGATGATGAAGGGGATAGTAGTATGATGATGGATTTGTGGGAGTATAAGGGGGTAGTACTTTGATGATGGAGTGGAAGGAGGATGACAAAGGTGGGTAATAGTATGATGATGGAGGGGCAGAAGGATGATGAAGGGTGTAGTGGTATGATGATGGAGGGGCAGAAGAATGATGAAGGATGTAGTAGTATGATGATGGAGGGGCAGGAGCCAGAGATATTATGTCTGTTGTTAAACCCTGTCTGTACAGCAGCATGTAAGTGATACAGAGTTTATTTATGCTGAAGCATGTAAAGTAGAGATGAGATTCTTATCTGTGCATTATCAGGCAAACACGTCTTCATTACAGAGAAGCCAGTGAAGACAGGTTCTGCTCTCTCCATTCTGTGCCTATGAAGAGGGGAGGGGCCGAGGGAGATGAGGGAGCAGGAAGAGGTGACATGAAGGTCAGCTGTTTGTAGACTGTCTGGGCACCTAAAACACTGGAATCAGAGGTCAGAAAGGTCAGTGCTTATCTATGAACTTATTGAGAGAAGATTGCAGAGTGTTGTGCTTTGCAAGACTGCTCCGTGCTCAGTCACTCCTAACAGCCCCTCCCCTCTCCATAGCCACATAATGGACACAGAAATCCTGCTTCTTCTGAAGTGAGGGGGGAGGCTGGGAGATTGCTTTTTCAGTCCAGAAGGAAACTCTTTTGGTTTATAAAACCTTATACAGAGTTTCTTAAAATTGCTTGTACTGTTGATATTGAATGTTTTCAAAAAAATGACCCTGAAATGACAGTTACACTTTAACCTCCTGGGGGCCAGATTGTTCAGTATGGCACCCAAAGGGTTAAGGGGGATGCAATGCATCCTCCTTAAACCCCTTGGGTGCCACACTGTAAGCAGCTATCTGTAAAGATGCTGCACACTGTAAGGTGCAGAACACCGCTCACAATGATGGGTGTTGTGCTCCTGTTTGTATGTCCTGTGGATTATGGCGGATTCGGTGGACTACGTCGAAGACCAGCAGTTGTTGGGATTTTTTTTTAATAAAATGATCAACAAGGGGTGTGGGAGTGTTTTTATTTGAATAAAAAAATTTCACTTGTGTCTTGTCTTTATTTCTTTACTATATAGACTTAGTAGTGGAAGCCGTCTAATAGACGGAAGCCATTACTAAGTCAGGTCTTAGTGTTAGCCGGGTAACACTAACCCCCCCATTATTACCCCAGTACCCAATGCCACCAGGGGTACTGGGAAGAGCTGGGTGCCAGTGGTCCCAGAGCGTCAAAATTGGAGCTTCTGGACTGGGCGGCAGCAGCCTGGTATTATTAGGCTGGAAAGGGCTAAAATTAATGTCCCTTCCCACCCTGGCACTACTAAGCTGCTGTTGTTAGTTTTTTTACACGGTTGGTTATGAAAATAGGGGAAACCCTGCGCGTTTTTAAAAAAATAAATAATAAAAAAAATCATAGGGTCCCCCCTATTTCCATAACCAGCTGGGTTAAAAATCTGCAGATGATCTTTCCGGCCGCAGTGTTCTGATGCAGGCGAATCAGCGCGCGCCTGCATCAGAACTCCTTACAGCACACAATGAAGCAAGCGGCCGAAGCCGCTCGCTTCATTGTGTGAACTGACAGAGCTTTCTGCGGCCGCAGAAAACGGACATGTCAGTTGTTTGCTCCGCCATAGGGGATCCCGGCCGGGGCGTATACGACGTGTATACGCTCCGGTCGGGATCCTATAGCAGAATAAGCAGCGTTCCTAGGCGTACAAAGTGCATACAAATACCGTACCGTACAAATACCGTTCCCTGTGATAGTGGAACTTTAGTTTAACTTTATTAAAATAGCTTAACAATTGTTTAGCTGCTTTAGTAAAGTTGATTTAGATTTGAATATTTGATCACATATTCAATCAAACTCGAATCTTTCGAACAGTGCAGTATTCGATTGAATATTGTTCGCTCATCTCTAATGTAAAGCGTTAACAGCCGAAAATTACAGTTATCATCTCGTGCACGCTGCAGAGATGGGTCCGATGCCCATAGAGAATTAATGGATCCATTCAGACGGGGATATCTCCGTCCCGGGACTGGTTCCAGGACTTGGAGAGAAATGGTAAATATAAGGGTCTCTAGCGGGGGGTCGGGCGGCCTTCACCCCGGCACGGGAGGTGACAGGTCTCCTTTAACCTCTTAAAGGGGTTGTCCGGCGATAAAAAATTATTCACAGAATAACACACATTACAAAGTTATACAACTTTGTAATGTATGTTATGTCTGTGAATGGCCCCCTTCCCCGTGTTTCCCCCCACCCACGCTAGACCCGGAAGTGTGGTGCATTATACTCACCGCATCTCGTGTCGTCCACGGTCTCCGATCCTCAGCAGTGACGTCTTCTTCGGGAGGCCGGCGGATCTTCCCGAGTGCCGGCCGCCCTCTGCAGCGTCATCCGAAGCTCAGCCGCGATTGGCTGAGCATAACTGTGCTCAGCCAATCGCGGCTGAGCAGCTGATGACGTGGCCGCGTCATCAGCCGCGATTGGCTGAGCACAGTTATGCTCAGCCAATCGCGGCTGAGCTTCGGATGACACTGCAGAGGGCGGCCGGCACTCGGGAAGATCCGCTGGCCGCCCGAAGAAGACGTCACTGCTGAGGATCGGAGACCGTGGTCGGCACGTGACAGGTAATGTATAGCGCACCACACTTCCGGGTACACGGGTGGGGGTGGTGGGACACGGGGAAGGGGGCCATTCACAGACATAACATACATTACTTTATACTTTATAACTTTGTAATGTGTGTTATTCTGTGAATCATTTTTTATCGCCGGACAACCCCTTTAAGGACATATGATGTACCGGTACGTCATATGTCCTCATTAGCACTTCAAAGCTTTGAAGCGCCGCGGTCCCGGGTGCCGCGTGTAGCCCGGGACCGGTCTGATCGCCGTGCCCGCTAATTAGCTAATCGGAGGCAGCTGTCAAAGTTGACAGCTGCCTCCGATTACCGGAGGCAACCTTTCCCTGGTGTCTAGTGGGGGAGATCGCTCCTCCGGGACAACGTCTCCGTGTGTGCTGCCGGCCGGGGACTCATCCAAGATGGCGCCGTCCCCGACTCGGCACTCGTTTACTTCCGGCTGCAGCAGCTGGAAGTAAACGAGTGCCTATCTCATTGATCTCTGCAGCATATCTATGCTGCAGAGATCGCAATGAGAGATCAAAGTATTGTTCAAAGTGTTGTTTATAGTAAAAAGCCCCCTCCCCCAATAAAAGTCTGAATCACCCCCCTTTTCCCAGGTTTTAAATAAAAGTAAACAAATAAATAAATAAACATGTTTGGTATCGCCGCGTGCGTAATCGCCCGAACTATTAATTAATCACATTCCTGATCTCGCACGGTAAACGGCGTCAGCGCAAAAAAATCCCAAAGTGCAAAATTGCGCATTTTTGGTCACATCAAATCCAGAAAAAATGTAATAAAAAACGATCAAAAAGTTGTATATGCGCAATCAAGGTACCGATAGAAAGATCACATCATGGCGCAAAAAATGACACCTGACACAGCCCCATAGACCAAAGGATAAAAGCGTTATAAGTATGGGAATGGAGCGATTTTAAGGAACGTATATTTGTTAACAATGGTTTGAATTTTTTAAAGGCAATCAGATACAATATAAGTTATACGTTATATATCGTTTTAATCGTAACGACTTGAGGAACGTGCACAACAAGTCAGTTTTACCCCAGGGCGAATGGCGTAAAAACACAGTTCCCCCAAATAAAAGAAATGCGGTTTTTTTTCAATTTCACCACACTATGAATTTTTTTCTGGTTTCGTGGTGTACTTAATGCAAAAATTCAGCCTGTAATTGCAAAGTACAATTAGTGACGCAAAAAATAAGGGCTCATATGGGTTTCTTGGTGGAAAAATGCAACTGCTATGGCCTTTTAAACACAAGGAGGAAAAACGGAAAATGCAAAAACGAAAATGGGCCCCGTCCTTAAGGGGTTAAGGGGCTGCCATTTCGTGCCTCTCCTCCTCAGGTGCTGGGAAAACCTGGATCCAGTCCTGGGAAAAGTTAAATGAAAGCGGGCTGATAATCAGATATCAAAGATAATGAAGCGCTTCACTTCTTTATTACTGTCAATTTGCTCATCGCTACTGCTAAGGACTCGCCTCTGTTAAAGAGTTAAATGGGTCTTGTTTCCACTGTGTAACATTGTAAATTGATAAGATGGTGGACAGCTAAATTAGCCACATGTGCAGGTCTTTAGCAGATGAAGTGGCCAATAAACAAGCCTATCTATTATATGGTTTAATAAAAAGTTTGTTTATTTTATAAGGTTTACCAACTCTTTAAAGCATACCAAGTTCTGCATGACTTGTAATGTAGTACTGCATTTACTAGCGTGTACTATAGAATAGATCCATATTCCCTGGGGATAGCTTCAAGGACTACGATGCACAAAGCAGATAGTTGTGCAGAAGTGTGCCAGTAGGAATCCAGTGTAAGGGTAGGTTCACGCGTACCGGATCCGCAGCGGATTTCACGCTGCGAGTTTGCAGCAAAATCCGCTGCGGATCCCGTAGTGTGAAGCTGAATGGGTCCCATACACGCAGCGGATCTGCTGCCTTTATGGGATCCAGCCGTTTCACCCCCTTGCCGCCGCCCGTCAGCCAGGGCCGGCCTTTAGGTTACAAACACACTTGGCGGGTCTGCAGCGAGTCTCCATGCTGCGTTTTTGCAGCGAGACTCGCTGCAGATCCCGGCCATATACTTTTAATGGCAGACAAACACGCAGCAGGGATGTACATCCCTGCTGCGAGTTTGTCTGCAGCCCACCCCATTAACCCCCCGACCGCCGGAGCTGATACTTCACCTGATCCGGGCTCCGGCGGTTCCCGATGTCTTCAGTAAGCCGGAGCGGGGACCAGGTGAAGTATATGCTCCAGCCAGCCGCCCGCAGCCCCGGCCGCCCGATCGCCCCCCCGCAGCACCGATCGCACGCCCCCCCCCAATCGACCCCCGCAGCCCCGGCCGCCCGACCGCACCCCCCGCAGCAACGATCGCACGCCCCCCCCCCCCCCCCCCCCGCAGCACCGATCGCACGCCCCCCCCGCAGCCCCGGCCGCTCGATCGCCCCCCGGCAGCACCGATCGCCCACCTGCAGCCCCCATCGGGGGGGGGGGGGGGGGGGGGCGATCGGGCGGCTGGGGCTGCAGGGGGGCGTGCGAGCGATCGGTGCTGCGGGGGGGCGTGCGATCGGTGCTGCGGGGGGCGATCGGGTGGCCGGGGCTGCGGGCGGCTGGCTGGAGCATATACTTCACCTGGTCCCCGCTCCGGCTTGCTGAAGACATCGGGAACCGCCGGAGCCGGGATCAGGTGAAGTATCAGCTCCGGCGACCGGGGGGTTAATGGGGTGGGCTGCAGACAAACTCGCAGCAGGGATGTACATCCCTGCTGCGTGTTTGTCTGCCATTAAAAGTATAGGGCCGGGATCTGCAGCGAGTCTCGCTGCAAAAACGCAGCATGGAGACTCGCTGCAGACCCGCCAAGTGTGTTTGTAACCTTAGGGTGTGCGACCTGTGCGCTTGCACAGGGCGCCTCACTCCCGCCCAGCTGGGGGCGCTCCGGCAGGCAGAGAGCTGCACTGCTCATTTAACTACAAATAGAAGATAGATGTGCTGTGTTTCTGCAGGAGCTCCGGCAGAAACACAGCACATCCAGGGCACATCTGGGCATATGGCAGATGCCAGAGGGGCTGCTCCCTGCCTTGGCCGGTCTCCTCTGCCTCCCTAATCTACTTTGCATCCTGCCTGCACTTCTCTCTGTACAAGGCTGTGTGGTACAGATGCAGGTAATGGTCCTCCATAATACAGGGGGCGCTGTTGGGGCCTCTAAACTACACTCTGTAGTGTCCTCCCTGCACAGCTTACCACAGGCAGCTCCTGCAGTGAATGTAATTATCCCAGGGCTGCTTCTTAGTGTCCTGCAGTCTGGTCGGGAGAAGGAAGGGGGTGGGAGTTGCTGCTGCTGCTGCTGAAGCTGTGAGTTGCAGTCCTCTCCTATACTGTGCCCCCAACCTCTTCCGGGTCATAGGTCATGAGCTGCTGTCCTGCTGCTTCAGTAAGTGTATGTGTGTATGTATGTTTAAATGGAGGGTGTAAGTGTGCACATTTACATGTATGTCTGTGTAAATCCAATGTGTGTGTATCATGTGCACATAGATGTGTATGTATATCTGTATATGCAGTGTCTGTGTAAGTCTGCATATGGATGTGTATGTATGTCTGTGTGTGCAGTGTGTGTGTATGACTGTATATGCAATGTGTGGCTATGTTGGTGTCTGTGTTTGTATGTATTTGTATGTGCAGTGTGTCTCTGTGTATATATGGATATGTATGTATGTGTGTATATGTGTTAGGGATGCACGATGCACCGTAATATCGATACTACTATTGATATTTCGGGCAAAAAAACGGTTCGATACCAGGATTTCCTGGTATCGAAACTTTATGTTAATTAGCATTATAGCGCAGTTTAACAAAGTATAGAGCAGAGAACACGGCCGGCGGCTATCTGAGCGCCGGCCGTGTTCTCTGTGTGCCGCCCCCTGCTCCCACCTGTCACTTCCTCCGCGCTCTCTCTTCCTCCGTTCCCGGCGGCGCCAATTTCAAATAGCCGGCACATAGCAATTGCTAGTGCCGGCTGTGTAACTCTGTAGATGCCGCTGTCACACTGACAGCGGCATTAACCCCTCCTGAGCCGCTCCGTATGCTGCAGGGGTCGGCTACTGTGTGTAGCAGACCCCCGCTGCCGGTGTCTCTCTGATAATAGGGTCCGGCTCAGACAGACTCTGTTATCAGGGAGATGATTTATGTGGCATGTGGAGCTGCACGGAGGAGAGCGGGACGTCCGGGAGAGGAGGACAGAGAAGGCTGGAGGTGAGGAAGCTGAAGACGGAGAGCGGGGGTCGGGGAGAGGAGGACGGAGGAGAAGGCTGGAGGTGAGGAGGCTGAAGAGGGAGAGCGGGCGGTCCGGGAGAGAGGAGGACGGAGGAGAAGGGAGAGGAAGTGTGGAGGCTGAAGAGGGAGAGCGGGTGTCGGGGAGAGGAGGACGGAGGAGATGCGGCCACTCCATCTGGCTGCACTGTGAGGTGGGGGCCGCAGGACTGTGAGGAGGAGCGGCCAGGGCCCTCAGATAACTCCCGGGCAGACATCAGTGGGGGATGACCAGGAGGTCGGCCGTGCTCTGATGGGGGAGGGGGGCTGTAACCTGCAGATTACCCTGCCGCCCAGATCCTGGTCACCAAGCCCTGGAAGCACGAAATGTGCAACTACAACCCTCATCATCCCAATAGCTGAACTGTGTGTGTTACATGACTACAGCCCTCATCATCCCAATAGCTGAAGTTTGTGTTACATGACTACAGCCCCCACCATCCCCTTGATAGCTGGTGTGTGTTACATGACTACAGCCCCCACCATCCCCTTGGTAGCTGGTGTGTGTTACATGACTACAGCCCCCACCATCCCCTTGATAGCTGGTGTGTGTTACATGACTACAGCCCCCACCATCCTCCTGGTAGCTGAAGTGTGTTACATGACTACAGCCCCCACCATCCCCCTGGTAGCTGAAGTGTGTTACATGACTACAGCCCCCACCATCCCCAAATAGCTGAAGTGTGTGTTACATGACTACAGCCCCCACCATCCTCCTGGTAGCTGAAGTGTGTGTTACATGACTACAGCCCCCACCATCCCCTAGATAGCTGAAGTGTGTGTTACATGACTACAGCCCCCACCATCCTCCTGGTAGCTGAAGTGTGTGTTACATGACTACAGCCCCCACCATCCCCTTGATAGCTGAAGTGTGTGTTACATGACTACAGCCCCCACCATCCTCCTGGTAGCTGAAGTGTGTGTTACATGACTACAGCCCCCAGCATCCTCCTGGTAGCTGAAGTGTGTGTTACATGACTACAGCCCCAAGCATCCCCCTGGTAGCTGAAGTGTGTTACATGACTACAGCCCCCACCATCCTCCTGGTAGCTGAAGTGTGTGTTACATGACTACAGCCCCCACCATCCTCCTGGTAGCTGAACTGTGTGTGTTACATGACTACAGCCCCCACCATCCCCTTGATAGCTGGTGTTTGTTACATGACTACAACTCCCATCATCCCCAGCTAGCTAGTGTTTCAATTTCTATTCTTGTGAGGGTTTTTTATGTAATTTATTCAGTATCGAATTGGTATCCAGCATTGAAAAAAAAAAGTTGGTATTGGTATCGAACTCAAAATTCTGGTATCGTGACAACACTAATATGTGTGCATATGGACGTGTGTATGTATGTTTGTATACCCAATATGTGGCTATGTTGGTGTGCATATGGATGTGTATGTATGTCTGTGTGTGCAGTGTGTGTGTATGACTGTATATGACTGTATATGGTGTCCGTGTCTGTGTTTGTATGTATTTGTATGTGCAGTGTGTCTCTGTGTATATATGGATATGTATGTATGTGTGTATATGTATGTCTGTGTGTGCATGTATGTCTGTGTGTGCAGTGTGTGTGTATGACTGTGTATGACTGTATATGGTGTCCGTGTCTGTGTTTGTATGTATTTGTATGTGCAGTGTGTCTCTGTGTATATATGGATATGTATGTATGTGTGTATATGTGTGCATAAGGACGTGTGTATGTAAGTATGTATACCCAATATGTGGCTATGTTGGTGTGCATATGGATGTCCGTCTATATGCAGTGTGTGTGCTCATATAACTGTGCATTTGTATGTATTTGTATGTGCAGTATGTGTATGTGTGCATATGGACAGGCCCGGACTGGCCATAGGGCAGTTCTGGCAAATGCCAGAGGGGCCGACCCCCTCTGGGCCGGTCCCGACCCCCTACATGCTCGCCCAGCTACTTCCTCCCCCAACTCTGTACAGCCGCTGCTGCACAGGGCCGACTCCAGAACAGCTAGGGGGCGCCCGGCCCCCCTGCACTGACGCAACTTTGCTCACTGAAACACCCGGCAAGCTGACCCCCCCCCCTCAGAAGAACAGACCCTGGACACCGGACAGTATGTGATGTCGGTACCTCCCTCCCTCTAGACCAGGGTTTCTTAACCTGCGCTGAGACACAGGTTGAGGGAGTACACTGCAGGCATCACGTCAGAAAAGAAAGAAGAGGATGGGAGAGTTTGGAAACTACACAGGTAGAGCACTGTCGGCTCCTCTCACATGCAGCCGACAGTGCAGTGTGTAATGTTAAAAACGGCCCTGCAAGATAAGGCTGAAGCCGCCCCCACATACACCGAGCTAAACAGTGAGCTGTGCAGAAAGTAACATCAATCAGTCGGCTGTATGTGGGGGCAGCAGCAATCCTTATCTGTAAGACAGGCCGGGCTTCCTGTCAGTGTGCTGTGACCTGTGACCTCTGCCGGCCTGTGTCCCTCCTCCCCGTGCAGCTCCAGGATCCTCTGCCCCTCCTCCATGCCGTCCTGTGCCTCTGCTGGTTCCTTAGTAAGTAAGCCTGTCTATGTCCTCTCTCTCCTCTGTCTGTCCAGCAGTCTATCTATCATCTATCTATCTATCATCTATCTATCTATCTATCTATCTCCTATCTATCTATCTATCTATCTATCTATCTATCTATCTATCTATCTATCTATCTATCTATAATCTATCTATCTCCTATCTATCTATCTATCTCCTATCTATCTATCATCTATCTATCTATCTATCTATCTATCTATCTCCTATCTATCTATCTCCTATCTATCTATCTATCTATCTATCTATCTATCTATTATCTATCTATCTCCTATCTATCTATCTCCTATCTATGTCCTATCTATCTATCTATCTCCTATCTATCTATCTCCTATCTATGTCCTATCTATCTCCTATCTATCTATCTATCTATCTATCTATCTATCTATCTATCTATCTATCTCCTATCTATCTATCTATCTATCTATCTATCTATCTATCTATCTATCTATCATCTATCTATGTCCATCTCCTCTTTCTTCTACCTATCTAGTAAGAGTATGCAGCAGGACAACTACACAGGTGTGCAGGTTTCCAGTAGGAATGATCTCAGTTGTGGTACTTCCAGTTCCAGTGATAGGTGTGTGCTTTTATTCCACAGCAAAGTAACAGGTGCAGCACAGCAATACAAAAAGTCAGATGCAACATTTCATCGTTGTCTACCGCTGTTTTTGAGCGTGCTTGTAAAAGGCGGTGGAGATTGCTAAAATGTTGCATCTAATTTTATTTGTGGAATCCCACCAGCCCCTGTGTCATAATGGGAGTCTATGGGAGGCTTGTGCGCCTCCTGTCTTCGCGCTGAAGAATGAACATGTCCATTCTTCAGCGTGGAGAGAGGAGGCGCGCAAGCCTCCCATAGACTCCCATTATGACACAGGGGCTGGTGGGATTCCACAGGGGAGAATTACGCCAGTTTTGCTCTCTGTGAACAGAGCCTTAGGCCATATCGCCCAGCCCTAGAAACAGCATTGGGAAAAGTTGGCTACTATATAGCCATTATATTATTATGATTGACAGATGACAGGAGAGCAGACATCCTGTATAATTGTTCTGTATTCTGCGTCTGATCACTGCTGTATACTCTTCTATATCCTGCAGGACAATAATACTCTTCAACATCTGTATAGATTGGTATCTGATTGTATGAGAAACTTTTTCTGTGCCGCACAGTTAACACAATGGATTCGGGGAGAATTGTATGTGGGCTGGTGGGGTGTGTGTGCCAGGGCTTCTTTTCAGTCCCAGTCCGGCCCTCCATATGGATATGTATGTATATCTGTGTGTATGCAGTGTATGTGTGCATATGGATATGTATGTAAGTATGTATACCCAATATGTGGCTATGTTGGTGTGTATATGGATGTCTGTCTATATGCAGTGTGTGTGCACATATAACTGTGCGTATGTATGTATTTGTATGTCCGTATGGATATGTATGTATATACATATCTGTGTGTATGTAGTGTGTGTCTGTGTCCATATAGATGTGTATATGCAGTGTGTGTTTGTGTGTCAGTGTGCATATGTATGTGTGTGTATGTGTATATGTTTCTTCTCTATTACAAAAAGGAGCACATCAGCCAGATGCAGATCCGAGCATATGAGGACTGCTATTTCTGGTGATACATATTGACATGTATGTGTATATGCAGTGTGTCTCAGTGTGCATATGATGGTGTGATTCTTGTATATGCATTATGCAGTAAGGGTATAGTATATATGTAGGGAAACAGTAGGTAGAAGAAAAGTGCACTATGCATGGATTGTTTTTTCCCAACCACAGCATAGAAACACAGTAAAATGAATGAATTGAGCAGACTTCTCCCCCCCCCCTCCTTTTCCCAGATGAGCAGGGCATGCATTTGCAACCTTTTGAGCAAACCAGCAAGTGGACCTGTATAGTTATAAATGCCAGGGCTGAATCTCAGTCTCAGTCCGACCCTAAGCACATCTAACTTCTGTTTGTAGTTAGATGTGCAGTGCAGTTCTCTGCCGGAGCGCCCCTGGCCGCCCTCCTCCTGCAGCGCTCAGCTCCTCTCCTGCCCTGGGCGGCGCCGGAGCATGACGTCACCTTGACCGCACGTCCAGCCAATCAGTAAGGGGACGTGCGGTCTGGGTGACGTCATGCCATGCCAACCCTCAGGTAAGAGAACTCTCAGCGGGGGTGATGGTTGTGTGGGGGGAAGGCTGGGGGTGATAGTTGTGTGTGTGGGGGGATTGGGGGCGAATGTTGTGGGGGGGGGCTGAGGGTGATAGTTGTGTGTGGGGGGGGGGGGGGGGGGGTGTGGTAGTTGTTTGGGAGGGCTGGGGGTAATAATTGTGTGTGGGGGGGCTGGGGGTGATAATTGTGTGTGGGGGTCTGGGGGCGAATGTTGTGGGGGGGGGCAGGGTGTGATAATTGTGTGTGGGCGGGGGGGCTGGGGTGATAATTGTGTGTGTGGGGGGGGGGCTGGGGATGATAGTTGTGGGGGAGATAATTGTGTGTGTGTGGGGGTGGGGCTGGGGATGATGGTTGGGGGGGGCTGGGGGATAATTGTGTGTGTGTGGGGGGGCTGAGATTTGTGTGTGAGGGGGCTGGGGGTAAGAAGCTGGGGGGCCTTGGGGTGGTAGTTGTGAGGGGGGGAGGGCTGGGGGAGATAATTGTGTGGGGGAGGGCTGGGGTGATAGTTGTGTGGGGGAGGGCTGGGGTAATAGTTGTGGGGGAGGGCTGGGGTGATAGTTGTGTTTGGGGGGCTGGGGGTTAGAAGCTGTGGGGGAGGGCTGGGGTGATAGTTGTGTGTGGAGTGGCTGGGGGTGATAGTTGTGTGGGGGAGGGCTGGAGTGATAGTTGTGTGGGGGACACCTGGGGTGATAGTTGTGTGGCGGAGGGCTGAGGGTGATAGTTGTGTGGGGGAGGGCAGAGGGTGATAGTTGTGTGGGGGAGGGCAGAGGGTGATAGTTGTGTGGGGGAGGGCAGAGGGTGATAGTTGTGTGGGGGAGGGCAGAGGGTGATAGTTGTGTGGGGGAGGGCTGGGGTGATAGTTGTGTGTGGGGGGGCTGGGGGTTAGAAGCTGTGGGGGAGAGCTGAGGGTGGTAGTTGTGTGGGGGAGGGCTGGAGTGATAGTTCTGTGGGGGAGGGCTGAGGGTGGTAGTTGTGTGGGGGAGGGCTGGAGTGATAGTTGTGTGGGGGAGGGCTGAGGGTGGTAGTTGTGTGGGGGAGGGCTGGAGTGATAGTTGTGTGGGGGAGGGCTGAGGGTGGTAGTTGTGTGGGGGAGGGCTGGAGTGATAGTTGTGTGGGGGAGGGCTGGGGGTGGTAGTTTGGGGGGCTGTAGTTGGGTGGGGGCTGTTTTGTGGGAGGCTGGTGGTGTTAGTTGTTTGGGGGGGCTGGGGGTGGTAGTTGTGGGGGAAGCTGGGGTAGTAGTCGTGTGAGTGACTGTGGGGGGAGTTGTGTGTATGGCTGGGGAGGGGGGGGGTCGGATGATGGGTGTTGTCTGGAGGCATGGGAGGCTGAAGGAGCTTTATGTTAACTTAAAGGGGGGGGGGGGGGGGGGCGCCGAAAAAAAGGGTTTGCACAGAGAGCCATTTACCCTAAGGCCGTCCCTTAGTACGGTACGGTAGATTACTTTATTCTTATGGTGCCACAGATAACATTATACTCACCTGAAATCGAACCATCAACTGTATGTGTGAATGGACACTGAAACAGATAGGGCATTTTCCCTTATCTGTCATGGCGCCCGATAAGATGAAAATCTGGTGCCGGAAGTGATGTATGGCTGTATATGGCTGTAGCGCCAATCCCAGACGTTGACTACACGCAGAGGTGGTTTGCAGGAATGAGTTCCAGTTGATGTATATACTCTATTATACTTTGCACCGCAGTTATATGATTTGTACACCGTGATGATTGTATATGTATTAACCCCATCCCGCAAAATGACGTTCCGGGATCATGTGCTGTAATGTATTATAGAGGTACCTGAAAAAGTCAAAGTACACACACACACACAAATACACAAATAAATACATAAATAAATACACAAATAAATAAATTAAATGAATAAATATATAATTACTTATACACATTCCCCATCCCCCTTTATAAATGATCCCCTATAAATGAGATACATATATTTGGTATTGCCACGTCCGTAATGACCCCGTCTATTAACCTGTTACATTAATTATCCCGCCCGATTAACGTCATAAAAAAAATAATAAAAAAATAATTAAAATGACAATTTTTTGTTAATCCCACCCCATAAAAAATATAGATAAAAGCAAAATATCATATGTACTCAAAAGGTGCACCACTAAAAACGTCAGCTTATGCCGCAAAAAAAAGCCGTCACATAGCTCCATTGGCGAAAAAATAAAAATATTGCTGCTCTTACAATATGCAAGACACAAACAGCTTTTATAGCATAAATGTTATAAACTATAACAAAAGCCATATAACATGGATATCGCTGTAATCGTACCTCCCTGACGAATAACGATAACATGTCATATGTAACGTATAGTAAACGGCGTACAAAAAAATGGTGAAAAAACGCTGCTAAATTGTGTTTTTTTATTCATGCCACCTCATAAAAAATCTAATAAAAAAATGAGATCACGGTATGGCGTGAAATTCTACAAACTCTGTGAGAGTACCTCAGGGTACACTTACAGATTTAGGGTACGTGCACACTGCGGAATGGCGAAGGATAACCCTTTGTGCATTCCACAGCTGGCACCCACCGGCGTACTAATGCGGGCGCGCACGTCTCCGTCGGTGTCATAGACTCCATGTTATGCATGGGCGGATTCCGTCCTCCGTCCAAAGAATGAACACGTTCATAGAATGGAGTGTGACACGAGCGGAGACGCGCACCTGCATGAGTCCGCCGGTGGGTGCCAGCTGCGGAATGCACAAAGGGTTATCCTTCGCCATTCCGCAATGTGCACGTACCCTTAGAGTGTATGAAGGAAGGGACACGAGAATCCAGCCCCCAGATGCCCCCCCATCTTCCGAGTTAGAGGGAAGATCGTTTGGGAACTGATCTTCCCACTGCTGGATAAAGGTTACCACCTGTACAGATATAGCTTTTATACCAGCACCCCCTCTTCCGCTCCCTCACTGCCCGAGTTACTGTAGCTTTTGGTGCAATCCAAAAACATCAGAAGCAGTAATAGAGCCCTAATATTTAGCAGCCATGGAGCGGATCCAGCGCTTCTGGATATGAAGGACCCCGTATCGCACCAGGGCAACATTTTCCAGGTGACGTCCCCCACACTGGAAAACAGGAGACCCCAGAAGAAGCGCAGAGTGTGGCGTAACAGGGGCTCAGGAAGGACACCATTTTCCAGTGTGACACCTGTCCTGATCGCCCCGGCCTCTGCATACAGGAACGCTTCAAGGCGTACCACATGTCATTGGAGTTCTACATTTTCTAAATCCTATCCCTTATTCCTATTTCAGGGGTCATGTTGATCCATGGATTAATTCGATTGCCATTTTGGAGTCGGGAAGGAATTTTTTTCCCAGTGATGAGGCTACTGTCGTCTGCCTTACAAGGTTTTTTTGCCTTCTTCTGGATCAAAATAGGTTAATTTTGATGGACACCTGTCATTTTCAGCCTTATAAACTAATAATTGGCCTAATACTTTCAAATAAATTAAAAATTGTCCCTTTTCCCCAACTAAATAGGCATGGCCGCCATTCCCATTAGAGGCTTGCCATGATGCAATTACAAAGTCCTTGTGCTGCCAGGAGAGTAGAAACCCCCCACAAGTGACCCCAATCTGGAAACTACACCCCATAAGGAATCTAACAAGGGGTGCAGCCGGGATATGGGCCCCTGGTGACGGGCACATTTGTGCCGTGAAAAGGAAAAAAATTGTATTTTACACTTTCACAGCACATGTTCTACAAATGTGCACATCACCAGTGGGGTCCATATGCTCACTGCACCCCTTGTTAAATTCCTTGAAGGGTGTAGTTTCCAGAATAGGGTCACTTGTGGCCGTTCCCAGTGTCCTGGCAGTACAGGAGCTTTGTAATTGCGACATGGCCTCCCTCCTCCATTCCAGCCTCTAAATCGCGCTCTGTCCCTTTGGTGGCTTGCCCTGTGCCCATATGGCACAATATATCCACATGTGGACATTACCCAAGGGTAATTACCCTACACGTTTTGCATTTGTATTCCCTTTTAACCCCTTTTGGTAATGAAAAAAATCAAGGCTAGACCAACATTTAGTGTAAAAATGTTTACATTTTTACACTAAATCATTGATTTAGTCTTGATTTTTTCATTTTCACAAGCGGTTTAAAGATAACAAAAAACACAATGTGTAGAGCAATTTCCCCCGAGTACGGAAATACCCCACATGTGGACATAAGACGCCATGCGGCTGCAAGACGGGCTTTTGGAGGCTGGATTTGGCTGGAATGGATTTTCAAGGGCCATGTTGTATTTAAAAGGACCCTGTGTTGCCAAGACAGTTGAAACTCTCCACAAGTGACCCCATTATGGAAACTACCCCCCTCAGGGAATGTAACAAGGGGTGCAGTGAGCATATGGACCCCACTGGTAACGGGCACAAATGTGGAAATGTAGGTTTAGCCTTGAATTTTTCATTTTCACAAGGGGTTAAAATAAAAAAAAACACAAAATGTGTAGAGCAATTTTCCCTGAGTCCGTAAATACCCCACATGAGGACATAAAGCGCCATGTGGGTGCAGGGCAAGCCTCCGAAGGGAAGGAGCGCCATTTGGATTTTGGAGGCTGGATTTGGCCAGAATGGATTTTAAACGCCATGTTGCATTTACAGAGCCCTCGTGCTGCCAAGACAGTAGAAACCCCCCACAAGTGACCCCATTCTGGAAACTACACCCCATAAGGAATCTAACAAGGGGTGCAGTGAGGATTTGGACTCCACTGGTGACGGGCACATTTGTGCAGTGAAAGTGAAAAAATGTAACTTTTCACTTTCACGTCACATTGTTCCACATTTGTGCTAGTGGGGTCCATATCCTCACTGCACCCCTTGTTAGATTCCTTGAGGGGTGTCGTTTCCAGAATGGGGTCACTTGTGGGGGGTGTCCAGTGTTTTGGCAGCACGAGGGCTGTGTAAATGCGACATGGCCCTTGAAATCCTTGAAATGACGAAATATAACGGAGGCGTTAAAATTCACTAGGCGCTCCTTTGTATCTGAGGCTTGTGGTTGCGTCAAATAGCGCAATAGGGCCACATGTGGGGTATTTCTATAAACTGCAGAAACGGGGCAATAATTATTGGGGTGCATTTCTCTGGTAATAGGTTTATAATTATGAAAGATATTGGATTATAGTTAAATTTTCAATTTTCTTACACACTTAGCTTTTATTTCTGTGACCTAAAGGGTTAAAACACTTTCTGGATGTGCTTTTGCACAGTTTGGGGGTGCAGTTTCTGAAATGGGGTGCTTTGTGGGGCTTCATAACATACAGTCCCCTCACATACACTTCAAGCGTCAACTGGTCCCTTGAAAAATCAGATTATGAAACTCTTGTGAAAATGCTGCTAAACTTTGAAGCTTTCTATTGTCTTATAAAGTTAAAGGCAAGTTTAGTAAATGCCGCCAACATAAAGTAGACTTATTGCTTATGCTATTTAATATATAATTTATGTGGCATAACCATTGTCCTCAGCACAAAATTTCAAAGTTAGAAAAAATGCAATTTTTCACGTTATTTTGGGGTTTTTCATAAACATAGGCTGTAAGTATCGACTCAAATTTACCAGAAATATAAAGTATAACTATCTGAGAATGAGCCGGATAGGTAACAGCATCCTGAAGTTATTAATGCATAAAGTGACACAGGTCATATTCCTGAAATTTGGTCCGGTCCTTAAGGCCATTTTGGGCTCTGTCTTTAAGAGGTTAAAAAAATCTCAAGTCTTTCAGTACTTATCATCTGTTGTATGTCCTGCAGGAAGTGGTGTATTCTTTCCAGCCTAGAGAGCAGCAGAGGTTTTCTACATGGATTTGCTACTGCTCTGGACAGTTCCTGACATGGACAGAGGTGGCAGCACAGACTGGAAACAATATACCACTTCCTGCAGGACATACAGCAGCTGATAAGTACTGGAAGACAGAAAATATTTAAATAGAAGTAAATTACAAATCTATATAACTTTCTGACACTAGTTAATTTTAAAGAAAACATTTTCTCTAGAGAATTTTACCTAGTTGAGCTTAAATATATCACCACATTGGTATCATACACTAACTATTATTGACTATATGAGTGCTATTATAATGTTAGTGTACAGATCCTGTGTAGACCTTGTATCTGACCACTGTATGGCTGTATTATTGGTTATATGAGTGCTTGTATAGTGGTAGTGTACAGATCCTATAGCTGGTATCTGACTACTGTATGGCAATATTTTTGCATGTATGTGTGCTTGTATAGTTGTAGTGTTGTACAGATCCTGTGTAGACATTGTATCTGACCACTATATGGCGGTATTATTGGTCATATATGTGCTTGTATAGTAGTAGTACACACATGATCATGTCATTAGGTAAATCCTAGCTATTTTATTTTTCTTGTATTGTTCATAGTGTAATTTACAAATGAATGTGAGAAGTGATAGTTGGCTCCATCCTAGGTGTTGTGTGACATTGTGTATTTTCTGTCATATGGCAGGGATTATATTGAATATGGGCTGCTGGGATATCACTGCCGCGCCTGCTATTTAGTCCCAGTCCAGCCCTGCTCCTAGGTCTGGATGAGTCCCGTACACTAGGTTCCATACCTACTCTAACTTAGGGGTTATCCAGGATAAGAATAAACACAGCTACTTTCTTGCAAAAACAGCACCAGCCCTGTCCTCAGGTTGTGTGTGGTACTACAATTCACTACTGCTAAGGCTGGGTTCACACACTGTATACTTCAGGCAGTATTTGGTCCTCAAGTCAGGTCCTCATAGCAACCAAAACCAGGAGTGGATTGAAAACACAGAAAGGATCTGTTCACACAATGTTGAAATTGAGTGGATGGCCGTCATATAACGGTAAATAACTGCCATTATTTCAATATAACAGCCGTTGTTTTAAAATAACAGCAAAAATTTGCCATTAAATGACGGCTATCCACTCAATTACAACATTATGTGAACATAGCCTTTCTGTGTTTTCAATCCACTCCTGGTTTTGGTTGCTATACAGCCTCACAAATACAGCCTCAAATATACATAGTGTGAACCCAGCCTAATTAACCTGAGCCAAACTGAGGACAGGAGAGGTGCTGTTTCTGGAAGAAAGCGGACATGTTTTTCTAAGCCTGGATAAGACTTTAGTCGCCTTCTGACATGAGTCGCTCACCTTCAAGCGCTGCACTTGTCTGGTTATTCTGATATCTATCTATTGCGTTTTTATGAGAGAGAAAAGAAGTAGATTTAGAGCCCTTTCTACTGGGTGCCTTACTTAGTCTGGCCTCTCCCCATTGACCTCTCTGGCACGGGAGACCCCACCAGGAGCATTAACTCCAGCCAGCTTAGCTCAATGGATCACTAAGGCACGCAAGCTCCCTCACCACGTCAAGGTGAAGGCACAAAGAGGGAGCCCTCCCACCCTCCCACAAGCTCTACAAAGTCTTACGTAGCTTGTGCTTAACCAGAATCTAGTGGTTTTAGTTAAGTTTAAGTCTAGTTGGTTTAGTTAGTTTAAATCTGGTCTAGTTAAAAATTTAAGTCCGATGCTTAAGTTAAGTTGAGTTAAGATTAAGTTGTTAAAATTTAGATTGGAGCAGAGATCAGTTCAGGTGATGCTCTACATGTAGATATCGTCATCATCATTATCAGCATCTTCTTTGTCAGTAATGACGGGATGATATTGATTTGACCACTCCGGGCACACAAAGCTGAACTTATTAAACATTTGCTGATCTTCAGGTTTGATGATGTTTGGTGGTTCAGCAAATTTCATAGGTTCTTCAGCATTGAAGTCAACAGAGGATGTCATCATGATTGCTGGTGGAACAATGCTCCCGACTTCCATGTCCTCCCAATTGATATCCGAGAAGAATGGATGGCTCCTGATGTCCTCTTTGACTCCCAGCCGCTCAAACTGGTCTTTACGCAGCAGGCTTTTTAAGATGTTAACTGCGTCGTCAGTAAGGGACTTTGGGTAGTCTGGAGTATGACAGAGGACAGAGATTTCTGTTTCGGTCTGGTCTCTTCCATAAAATGGACGCTTGAAGGTCAAAAGATTGTAGAGGATGGCGCCAATGGCGAAATAGTCGACTCCTCTCCCATGTAGCTGGCGTTTTATCATCTCTGGGGCTGCATATCCTGGTGTACCTCCGCACACAGTTCTGGTCAGGTTATACACATTTGTCACAGCAAAGCCGAAATCTGTTATTTTTATGTGGCCTTCTCTGGTGAGAAGTATATTTTCTGGCTTCAGGTCCCGATGGATAATATTTCTTCTGTGCAGGAACTCTGTGCCACATACCACTTCGGCTGTGATGAACTTTACTGTGTCGGTATCAAGAGGCGAGTGCTTTTTGACAAATTCAAACAGGTCCCCTCCGGTGGCCAGTTCCATCACATAACAGGCAAAGTTTGGTGTGTGAAAGGCGGCCAAGCCATGCATCAAGTATGGGCTTTCATGAGATAGTTGCAGGATATGGCGTTCTTTAAAGCTGACGTGCCTCTTCTCTGTCACTTTAATGGCAACAAATTCACTGCGGATGATGTCTTTTGCCAAGAGGACTTTACCGAAGGTTCCTTCTCCCAGTGAATGGTAGAAGGTGAAGCAGTCCAATGTTAGGGGGACTGTAACAGGTGAGGTCTCTTTAGAGTTGTCAGGGTCTTCTTTGGATGACGGATTCCTGATGTTACTGGGTCCTGGCATTTCACAGGAACGTTCTTCATTGAGTTTAGATGTTCCTCTCCATTTTGAATTAATGATCCATTCCCAACATTTTTGCAGTTGGGCTAAGAACGGGATCTTGGCACTTTTCTGGGCTTCATGGTCCTTCTTCGGTCCGTCGTGGTCCTTCTTCGGTCCGTCGTGGTCCTTCTTCGGTCCTTCCTCTTCGGTCTCCTGTTGATGCTTCTCTTCATATCGTGCCATATAGTGCTGGGCATACAGGAACTCCACGCTATGAATCCGGTCACACAATTCCTGATATTCTTCTTCCATGGCTATTTGGCCCACATAGTGCAAGGCACATATGTCATCCATGTTGTTGGTTTGGTCACACCATCGTTGGTAGTCCTCTAACGTGGCTTCTTGTTCAGCGTAGTATAGGGCCCTCAGGTCATCCAGGTTGTGGCACTGGTCACACAGTAGTTGGTGCTCCTGCAGTATGGCTTCCTGTATACGGCTATCTGTTACAAAGGAAAAGAATAGATGTGTGAATTAATAGAAAGAGGTCATATAGGGAATATAGGAGGCTTATTTTTACAGAGTGGACACAGAGGTAATAATACTACAGAGGGGGCAAAGAGGGGTCCTAATTCCACTGAGGGGACGCAGCATGTCATAATACTACAAAGGGGGCACAGAGGAGATTGTATAGTACAGAGGGGGCTCCGAAGCATCCTATTATTACAGAGGGGGCAGAGACAGCTTTACTACTACACAGAAGGTATAGTGGATCCAAATATCAAAGAGGGGACACAGAGGCATTGTTATAATACAGATACATCCTAATAACACAGAGGGGGCAAAACAGGTCCCAATGCTATAAAGGGGGCACAGAGGGGTCGTTATACCTCCCAGAGGGTGATGGGGTTAGTGATGTTACAGAGAGGGAAAGCGGAAAACATTACAAATGGGTGCGAAATTCAGTCCCTAGTTTCTGGCCATATGCCATGTACTGCCGCTTTAATGCCCTTTTGTCACCAAGAAAACCACAATGAATGTACACTGCAATACATTACTTTTACTATACATATATTATAGTATTGCAGTATATTGTACTAGCTGAGTCTGTTGGGAATGGAAAGTGGAATCTGATTGCTTTCTAGGGGCAACTGAGACAGTTTCACTTTCCACCATGTTTGATAAATCTCCCCCAATGTTCTTTATCCTGTATGGTGAACGTGGGGCATGAAAAACATCCACACATCCCACAATAAAAGTGAAAAAGGACGATAAACTTCTATGGACAGCAGCTTCAGTTTATATTCCTGGGATATAAAAGATGGCTGCCTGCCTCACGCGTCCCTAGGAAGACGAGTAAAACCAATCAACAAGGCCACAAATACTAAAATTACCTAATGGGGTGGGGACAACAAAGGTGAGTGGTTCACAGGACACCATGCAGCTTACAGCCACTACTGGAGGGGGTAACTACTGTGTGGGGGCGCTATTCCCATGAATCAGCCCCACTGTGTGTGTTCTATGGAGCCCTAAGGATGCATGTACAATTCCAGTTGTTGGTCCTACCTGTGGCGTCCATCAGAGGGATGATAATGCTGTGGCTGGAAGATTTCCTCTTCTTACATGTCATCCGGGCCCAGGCACTTTGCAGGCAGGCTAAGACACGGTTCTTTCTTGGCTTCTTGGTTGTAGTTGGCTGCTCCTGACCGTCATCATCATCATCTCCTCTGTCCTTGTCTCTCCTCTCGTCCTCTCCATAATTCTTCTCCTTCTTTTCTGTGTCTCCTTCTAGATGATTCCTCTTGTTTTTTGCCTTCATTTTAGGTTGTGGTCAAATCTATATCGATGATCCAATCCAAGTGATGATATCAGTAAGTGAGAGCGATCCCTCCCATGTATCTCTGCTGAGCGGCAGTTATCAACTGATGGAATGTTACCTGTGCAGCTAAGTGTACAATGTCTGTGTGATGTCATAGCCTTTCCTTTGTGATGTCATCAGCTTTCCTTTGTGATGTCAAAGATCAACAGAGTTCCATAGTCTTGTGAGTGAGGGAAGAAATGCACCAACATATATGTGTATAATGTGTATAGATACTAAATATATATATATATATATATATATATATATATATATACATATATTCTACTTTTGGAAAAGAAAAAACAATTAATTTGTTTTACAAAAAAATAAAGAGGTTCTGTCTCAGTATCATGTTACAATATCTGTGTATTTTACTGTATAAATGTCCGAAGCAGAAATAGGCCAATAGAATTTGGTTACCCGCTGTTTTAATGTATTTTGTAAAGTTATTAAAAATATTAAAATCAGGCATTTTTGTTAGAAGTTTTATATTAAGATATATAAAGATTTTTTTTTCTCCCAATTTATCCCATTTTACTGAGACTGTTCTCCTTACTGACCCCCTCTTCATATATACACAATGATGGGGGGCTGTGCTGTGTGTTTCTGTAAATCTTTTACATAAAAACAAATTATTACAACAATAATAACAACGACAATAATATAAATACCGTATAGCTGTAGGGTGTAGAGACAGTATATACAAGTCCACCCAGGTATTAGCTGCTCCAGCCTCATTCTCCCCATACACATCAGTGTAATAACAGCCACATGTGCAAACCACAACCACACTAATAACCCTCCTAACCTCATCTGTGCACAATACCCAACATCACATATACTAACCCCCTGGGCTGCTGGTATCGTCTCACACCAAATAACTGTGCCCACACCCAACACCACACACTAATATACAATAGTGTAGTGCTGTGTGTTACATAGGAGAGTTAGATACAGCAACTCATCTGAGTCTATCACACCAGAGGCCGCCTGGCTTCCCTCATACTCAGTGGTGGACATATCACTTGTGCAGCCGCTACGGCTGCACAGGGGCCCCGGGCAACACAGGGGCCCGCCAGGTTTAGACTATGAGCCTCAGCCTAGCGGGCCCCTCCACTGCCATGATAGGCTTAGATACAGCAGCTCAGTAGACAGTATCGCACATGATAGGCTTAGATACAGCAGCTCAGTAGACAGTATCACACAAGATAGGCTTAGATACACGAGCTCAGTAGACAGTATCACACATGATAGGCTTAGATACAGCAGCTCAGTAGACAGTATCACACATGATAGGCTTAGATACACGAGCTCAGTAGACAGTATCACACATGATAGGCTTAGAAACACCTGCATGTTGCATGTAATATGCTGTGTGATATTGAAAGTTTTATTACCATTGCTGGATACAAAATCCACTGCCCTTACCACATTCGGGCAAGCCACACGGCAGTGGATTTTGTATCCAGCGATGATAATAAAACTTTCAAGATCACACAGCATATTACTTGCAACACGGAAGGTGTCATTTATTATGCTACCTGTCGTGTAATCTCATTTATGTAGGACTCGCCTCGCGGAAACTGAAAACAAGGGTCCGAGAACATGTCCTAGACATCTGGCGAGAGATGGAAAAGGAAGATCTATACCAGCGGAAACCAATTGCCAGACACTGTAAGATGGCACATGATGGGAATGCAAGCCTCCTGAAGATAAGAGACATTGACAGAGTCCACATTGGAAGAAGAGGAGGGGATTGGAATTTTTTTTTGGCACAGATGGAAACGCGTTGGATCGTTAGGATCGACTGTGTAAGTCCTAGAGCAGGGGTACTCAACAACTTTTAGTGGAGGTCCACTTACCGGGGTCTATTGTCAGGTGAAGGTCCGAGCTGAACATCAGTAGGAAACGTGTTTTGTTAATTTTCACAAACGTTCAACTATTTACATACAGAATTGCTGCTTATTAGCAGGAAAACGGGCATTTTTTCTCTCTCAACAGCCCTTTGATATTAGGTACAAAAGGGGTGACTGCCCTGGTAGTATATAACCCCCCTGTTGCTCCCCCAGTAGTGTATAGCCCCCTGTTGCTCCCCCCAGTAGTATATAGCCCCCTTGTGAGCTTCCCCCAGTAGTATGTAGCCCCCCTGTGCTCCCCCCAAGTAGTATATAGCCCCCCTGTGAGGTCCCCCAAGTAGTATATAGCCCCCCTGTGCTGTATGGTGGTATTGATCAGCTCTGGTGTGGCAGTGTCAAATGTGACACCTGGAGCTATTACCTACCAATTTACCAATCCTGTGGTGAGGCATCTTCAAGTTTAGTGCCAAGGGCAGCAGCAGCTGCTAATACGGTCCTGGGATACATATGCATAGTTGCCAACAGTCCCGTTTTTGCCGGGACTGTCCTGGATTTGACAGGCCAGTCCTCACTAAGTAATGTCCTGGGTTTGCCCCGGTAAGCTCCGCCCCTGTGACATCACGCCCCACCCCGTGACGGCCCCCAATGCATTGAAGCCTAAGCATAGGCTTTTTGGCTGTAGGCTGTATATTCTGCCTCCAGCCACCAGAGGCCGCTCTCTCCTCCCAGCTACAGGACCTGACAGTGAGGTCACTCACTCCTGCCTCTGGGATAGAAGAGCAAGATGGCCGTGTGCTGCAGGGAGCCAGGTAATAAGGTGTCCACATGAGGGGGATTATGCTGAAGGACTGGTATACACTATATACCAGTCACAGCTCTGATTAGCAGTCTGATTACCAGTATACAAGCCTCTCACCCCAGTGTATAGTTTATAATCCCCCTCATGAGGGCACTTCATTATACCACCAGTATTATACAGTGCTGTGAGACTGCTGGTATACTGAGGAGCCCACATGAGGGGGATAATGCTGAAGGAGATAACGCTATGTACATTGGTATGAGAGGCTAGTATACTGGAAGACTGGTAATCACAGCTGTGACTGATATACAGTGTCCTAGCCTCTCACACCAATGTATATAGCTTTACCTCCTTCAGCATCATCCCCTCATGTGGGCCCCTCAGTATACCAGCAGCCTCGCAGTACTCACTGTATTATACTGGTGGTATAATGAGGGGCCCACATGAGGGCATGATGCTGAAGGATGATGAGGGGCATGATGCTAAAGTCTGCCCCAGTCACCCTCCAGTCTGCCTCAGCTACCCCAAGTAGCCCCCAGTCACCCTCCAGTCTGCCTCAGCTACCCCAAGTAGCCCCCAGTCACCCCGCAGTCTGCTTAAAGAGGACCTGTCACCCCCGCCCCCCCCCCCCCCCCCCCCCCCCCCGTGAAGGGGTGACAGGCTCCCAACCCCCCGTTAGAGCCCCCTATACTTACCTCATTGCGCCGGGTCCCGCTTCCTGAGCCGGTCGGGTGACTGAGATTTCAGCCCCCAAAGGCCGGCGCGCTCGCTCACAGGAGAGGCCGATGCTCATAGAGAATGACGGAGCATCGGACTCCCCATTCATTCTCTATGTGCATTGGACTCTCCTGTAAGTGCGCATCGGGCTTCGGGCGCTGAAATCTCAGTCACCCGACCGGCTCAGGAAGCGGGACCCGGCGCAATGAGGTAAGTATAGGGGGCTCTAACGGGGGGTCGGGAGCCTGTCACCCAGGCACGGGGGGTGACAGGTTTCCTTTAACCCTTTAAGGACAGAGCCTGAAATGGCCTTAAGGACAGAGACAAATTTTATGAATATGACCTGTGTCACTTTATTCATTAATAACTTCGGGATGCTTTTACCTATCTGGCTGATTCTGAGATTGTTTTCTCGTGACATATTGTACTTCACATTTCTGGTAAATTGGAGTCGATACTTATAACGAATCTTTATGAAAAAAAACACCAAAATAACGTGAAAAATATTGAAAAAATGTATTTTTCCAACTTTGGAACTTTTCTGCTTATACAGAAAATGGTTATGCCACATAAATTATATATTAAATAGCATTAGCAACATGTCTACTTTATGTTGGCAGCATTTATTAAACTATATTTCATTTTTTTTAGACAATAGGAAGCTTAAAACATCAGCAGCAATTTTCCAAATTTTCAGTAAAATTTCAAAATCAGATATTTCTAGGGACCTGTTCAGGTTAAAGTGTATTTGAGGGGACTGTATGTTAGAAAGCCCCACAAAGCACCCCATTTCAGAAACTGCATCCCGCAAACTCTGCAAAAGCACATCCAGAAAGTTTTTTAACCCTTTAGTGGAGTCACAGAAATAAAAGCTAAGTGTGTAAGAAATTTGATAATCTTAATTTTCTGTGCAGAAATTTTATTGAAATCCAATATTTTTCATAATTATAAACCTATTACCAGAGAAATCCACCCCAATATTGATTGCCCCGTTTCTGCAGTTTATAGAAATACCCCATATGTGGCCCTAATGCGCTATTTGACGCAACCACAAGCCTCAGATATAAAGGAGCGCCTAGTGAATTTCAACGTTATATTTGGTCATTTTTGACTGTACCACTTCAGGTTGGCAGAGGCTCTGGGGTGCCAAAACCTAAAAAACACCCCTAAAGGGACACCATTTAGAAAACTACACCCCTTTGAGGAATGTAACAAGGGGTGCGGTGAGCATTGGGACCCCACGGGTGCTTCACAGATTTTCAGAACAATGTGGTGTAAAAGGAAAAATTAAATTTTTTACACTAAAACGTTGTTCTAGCCTTCATTTTTCATTTTTACAAGGGGATAAAGGAAAAACAAAACTCCAAACGTGTAGCGCAGTTTCTCCCGAGTACGGAAATACCCCACATGTGGACATAAAGTGCCAAGCGGGCGCAGGACGAGCCTCCAAAGGGAAGGAGCGCCAATTGGCTTTTGGAAGCTGGATTTCACTGGAATGGATTTTAAGGGCCATGTCGCATTTACAGAGCCCTCGTGCTGCCAAAACACTGGAAACCCCCCACAAGTGACCCCATTCTGGAAACTACACCCCTCACGGAATCTAACAAGTGGTGCAAATGTGGAACAACGTGACGTGAAAGGGAAAATTTTCATTTTTACTTTCACGGTACAAATGTGCCTGTTATCAAGGGGTCCATATCCTCACTGCACCCCTTGTTAGGTTCCTTGAGGGGTGTAGTTTCCATAATGGGGTCACTTGTGGGGTTTTTCACTGTCTTGGCAGCATGACGGCTCTGTAAATGCGACATGGCATTCATCATCCATTCTGGCCAAATCCAGCCTCCAAAATCCAAATGGCGCTCCTTCCCTTCGGAGGCTTGCCCTTCGCCCACATGCCGCTTTATGTCCTCATGTGGGGTATTTACGGACTCAGGGGGAATTGCTCTACACATTTTGTCTGTTTTTTAATCTTTTAACCCCTTGTGAAAATGAAAAATTTAAGGCTAAACCAACATTATGTGTGTAAAAATGTAATATTTCATTTTCACGCCACATTGTTCCACATTTGTGCCCGTCACCAGTGGGGTCCATATGCTCACTGCACCCCTTGTTAGATTCCTTATGGGGTGTAGTTTCCATAATGGGGTCACTTGTGGGGGGTTTCAACTGTCTTGGCAACACAGAGGCCTTTCAAATGCAACATGGCCCTCGAAATCCATTCCAGCCAAATCCAGCCTCCAAAAACCAAATGGCCTTCCTTCCCTTTGGAAGCTTACCCTGCACCCGCATGGAGCTTTATGTGGGGTATTTTCGTACTCAGGGGAAATTGCTCTGCACATTTTGTGTTGTTTTTTTTATCTTTTAACCCCTTGTGAAAATAAAAAATTAAGACAAGATCAATGATTTAGTGTAAAAATTAAACATTTTTTACACTAAATGTTGGTCTAGCCTTGATTTTTTTCATTTCCACAAGGGGTTAAAAAAGAAAATGAACTTTCAATATTGTGGATATGTTACATTTCTGATAATCCCTTATCTTTATTCTGTACTGACATATGTCGTCATGTTATACGATACTATAGTTTCTATTTTTCTGACTATGAAAATCTTATAAATAAACAATTTATGAAAAAAAAAGAAAATGACCGCAAAACGTGTAGGGTAGTTTCCCCCGAGTTCGAAAATACCCCACATGTGGACATAATGTGCCATATGGGCACAGGACAAGCCACCAAAGGGACAGAGCACCATTTAGAGGCTGGAATGGAGGATGAAGGCCATGTCGCAATTACAAAGCTCCTGTGCTGCCAGGACAGTGGGACCCCCCACAAGTGACCCCATTCTGGAAACTACACCCCATAAGGAATCTAACAAGGGGTGCAGTGAGCATATGGACCCCACTGGTGACGGGCACATATGCAGGTATGGTGTTAAATTAAAAAATAATTTTTTATTTTTTTTTCATTTTCACGGCACAAATGTGCCTGTCACCAGGGGGCCATATCCCTGCTGTCCCCCTTGTTAGATTCCTTATGGGGTGTAGTTTCCACAATGGGGTCACTTGGGGGGAAGTTTCTACTGTCCTGGCCGCACAGAGGCTTTGTAATTGCATCATGGCATCCTCTAATGGAAATGGCGGCCAGGACAGGTGTCCTGGAAAATGGCGTCCTTTCTGATCCCCCTGTTACGCCACACTCTGCACTTCTTCTGGGGTCTCCTGTTTTCCAGTGTGGGGGACGTCACCTGGAAAATATTGTTCTGGTGCGATACAGGGTCCTTCATATCTAGAAGCGCTGGGTCCGCTCCATGGCTACTAATTATTGGCTTTATTACTGCTTCTGATATTTTCGGATCGTGACGCAAGTTACAATAGCTCGGGCAGCGAGGGACCGGAAGAGGGGGTGCTGGTATAAAAGTTATCCCCGTACAGGTGGTAACCTTTATCCAGCAGTGGGAAGATCAGTTCCCAAACGATCTCCCCACTAACTCGGAGGATGGGGGGGCATCTGGGGGCTGGATTCGGCTGTCCCTTCCTTCATACACTCTAAGGGTACGTGCACACTGCGGTATGGCGGAGGATAACCCTTTGTGCATTCCGCAGCTAGCACCCGCCGGAGGACTGATGCGGGCGTATGTCTCCGCTTGTGTCACACTCCATTCTATGCACGGGCGGATTCCGTCCTCTGTCCAAAGAAGGAACATGTTCATTCTTTGGACGGACGACGGAATCCGCCCTTGCATAGAATGGAGTCTATGATACGGGTGGAGAGGCGCGCCTGCATCAGTCCTCCAGCTGCCGAATGCACAAAGGGTTATCCTTCACCATTCCGCAGTGTGCACGTACCCTAAATCTGTAAGTGTACCCTGAGGTACTCACACAGAGTTTGGAGAATTTCACGCCATACCGTCATCTCTTATTGGGACGGTACTGGCAGAAAAGATGTGTCTGGGGGGCAGCGTACGCTACGCTACCCCCAGACATGTCACTGGATGATGAGGATGGTGAGGGTCAATGGAGGAAAGAAGGATCCCCCCATGCATCCTCACTGGCTGTTTCGGTGTCAGAGGCAATAATAACGTATGCGTCCGACACTGAAAACACCCGGTGGGCCATCTTTATACGTGGACTAGTATATGGGGTATGTAAATGTGTACTGGTGTAGTGTAAAACTTTATTTTGTGTAGTGTGGTGTAATGTAGTGTTTTTTTACGTTTTTTTTTAACAGTAAGGGAAAAAAAAACTTACGCCAAAAAAGAAGCTGCTGATAAATGCCGCACTTATGTGTGGTACTTATCAGCAGACAGTGGCGGTAGGATATAGGGGGGAAAACGCTCCTACGCCAAAAAGGAGGAGTTGCTGATCAGCGGCTTTCTTAAAAAGAAAAAAAAAAATTTGAAAAAACAAAACAAAAAAAACCCCAAATAACTTTACCTAGCTGAGGGGTGCAGAACCCGGCCGGACACTTTTTAACTGTTAGATCGCCGTGATGGGCCGGCCAGTACTGGCTGACCTATCACGGCGATCGTGGGGGTGGCACCGGCGCCATCTCTGTTGGGGACAGTAATGGCGATTGGTTCTGTCCAGGACAGCACCAATCGCCATTGCTTTCCGGGGGGGGGGGGGGGCTTTAACCACCCCCTGTGCCGACGAGCAGAGATGGCCTGCTATACATTATAGCAGGCCATCTTCCCCGATCACTGTGTGTGAACATTCTCCCCCCAGTCTGCCCCAGCTACCCCCAGTCTTCCCCAGCTATCCCCAGTCTCCTCCAGCTATCCCAAGTAACCCCCAGTCTGCTTAAACTACCCCCACTTACCACCCAGTCTGCTCCAGTCACCTCCAGTCTGCCCCAGTCTCCCTCCAGTCTTCTCCAGTCACCCCCAGTCTGCCCCAGCTAACCCCAGCCTGCCCCAGCTACCCCCAGTCTGCCTCAGCTACCCCAAGTAACCCCCAGTCACCCCCCAGTCTGCTTGTTATCCCCAGTCACTATCCAGTCTTTCCCAGTCTCCCCCCAGTCTTCCCCAGCTGCCCCAGCCTGCCCCAGCTATCCCCAGTCTACTCCAGCCACTCCCACTCTGCCCCAGCTACCCCCAGTCACCCACAGTCTGCCCCAGCTACCCGCAGTCTGCCCCAGCTACCCCCAGTCACCCACAGTCTGCCCCAGTCACCCACAGTCTGCCCCAGCTACCACAGTCACCCACAGTCTTCCCCAGCTACCCCCAGTCTGCCCCCAGCTACCCCCAGTCTGCCCCCAGCTACCCCCAGTCTACCCCAAGTAAGCCCCAGTCACCCCCCAGTCTGCTAAAGCTACCCCCACTCACCACCCAGTCTGCTCCAGTCACCCCCAGTCTGTCCAGTCTCCCCCTAGTCTGCCACAGCTACCCCAAGTAACCCCCAGTCACCCTCCCAGTCTGCTTGTTACCCCCAGTCACCACCCAGTCTTCCCCATTCTCCCCCCAGTCTGCCCCAGCTACTCCCAGTCTGCCCCAGCTACCCCCAGTCTTCCTCAGCTATCCCCAGTCTGCTCCAGCTATCCCAAGTAACCCCCAGTCACCCCCCAGTCTGCTTAAGCTACCCCCACTCACCACCCAGTCTGCTCCAGTCACCCCCAGTCTCCCTCCAGTCTGCTACAGTCACCCCCAGTCTGCCCCAGCTACCCCCAGTCTGCCTCAGCTACCCCAGGTAACCCCCAGTCACCCCCCAGTCTGCTTGTTACCCCCAGTCACCATCCAGTCTGCCCCAGTCTTCCCCAGCTACCCCCAGACTGCCCCAGCTATCCCCAGTCTGCTCCAATCACCCCCAGTCTGCTCCAGTCTCCCCACAGTCTACTCCAGCCACCCCCACTCTGCCCCAGCTACCCCCAGTCACCCACAGTCTGCCCCAGCTACCCACAGTCTGCCCCAGCTACCCACAGTATGCCCCAGTCACCCACAGTCTGCCCCAGCTACCACAGTCACCCACAGTCTGCCCCAGCTACCCCCAGTCTGCCCCTGTCACCCAACAGTCTGCTCCAGTCACCCTTAGTCTGCCCTAGTCACCCCCCAGTCTGCTCCAGACACCCCCCAGCCTGCCACAGGATAAGTTAACCCACTGTGGAGTCTGTGAGGAATGAAAGGTTTACTTTACACCATGTTTAATAAATCTGCCCCATATGCGTAAGCTATGGCTTTTTTTTGTGGAGCTGAAGACTTCTATTGAAATCAGTTACCCCCAGTCACCACCCAGTCTTCCCCATTCTCCCCCCAGTGTGCCCCAGCTACTCCCAGTCTGCCCCAGCTACCCCCAGTCTTCCTCAGCTATCCCCAGTCTGCTCCAGCTATCCCAAGTAACCCCCAGTCACCCCCCAGTCTGCTTGTTACCCCCAGTCTCCCCCCAGTCTGCCCCAGCTACCACAGTCTGCCCCAGCTACCCCCAGTCTGCACCTGTCACCCAACAGTCTGCTCCAGTCACCCTCAGTCTGCCCTAGTCACCCCCCAGTCTGCTCCAGACACCCCCCAGCCTGCCACAGGATAAGTTAACCCCCTGTGGAGTCTGTGAGGAATGAAAGGTGGAATCTGATTGGTTGCTAGGGGCAACTGAGCCAGTTTCACTTTACACCATGTTTAATAAATCTGCCCCATATGCGTAAGCTATGGCTTTTTTTTGTGAAGCTGAATACTTCTATTGAAATCAGTTACCCCCAGTCACCACCCAGTCTTCCCCATTCTCCCCCCCGGCTGCCCCAGCTACTCCCAGTCTGCCCCAGCTACCCCCAGTCTTCCTCAGCTATCCCCAGTCTGCTCCAGCTATCCCAAGTAACCCCCAGTCACCCCCCAGTCTGCTTGTTACCCCCAGTCACCATCCAGTCTCCCCCCAGTCTTCCCCAGCTACCCCCAGACTGCCCCAGCTATCCCCAGTCTGCTCCAATCACCCCCAATCTGCTCCAGTCTCCCACCAGTCTACTCCAGCCACCCCCCACTCTGCCCCAGCTACCCCCAGTCACCCACAGTCTGCCCCAGCTACCCACAGTCTGCCTCAGCTACCGCCTGTCACTCACAGTCTGCCCCAGTCACCCACAGTCTGCCCCAGCTACCACAGTCACCCACAGTCTGCCCCAGCTACCACAGTCACCCACAGTCTTCCCCAGCTACCCCCAGTCTGATACTACTTCAGAGGGACCCCGTATCACACTGATAATACAGAGAGGGACCCCGCATCACACTGATAATACACAGAGAGGGACTCTGCATCACACTGGTAATACACAGAAAGGGGCCCCATATCACACTGATAATACAGAGAGGGACCCCGCATCACAGTGATAATACATGGAGAGGGACCCCGCATCACACTGATAATACATAGAGAGGGACCCCGCATCACACTGATAATACATAGAGAGGGATCCCGCATCACACTGATAATAGAGAGGGACCCCGCATTACACTGATAATACATAGAGAGGGACCCCGCATCACACTGATACTACACAGAGAGGGACCCCGCATCACACTGATAATACACAGAGAGGGACCCCGTATCACACTGATAATACAGAGAGGGACCCCGCATCACACTGATAATACACAGAGAGGGACCCCGCATCACACTGATAATACACAGAGAGGGACCCCGCATCACACTGATAATACACAGAGAGGGACCCCGTATCACACTGAAAATATAAGGAGAGGGACCCCGCATCACACTGATAATACACAGAGAGGGACCCCGCATCACACTGATACTACATAGAGAGGGACCCCGCATCACACTGATAATACACAGAGAGGGACCCCGCATCACACTGATACTACACAGAGAGGGACCCCGCATCACATTGATAATACATAGAGAGTGAACCCACATCACACTGATACTACACAGAGAGGGGCCCCGTATCACACTGATAATACACAGAGAGGGGCCCTGCATCACACTGATAATACACAGAGAGGGACCCCGCATCACACTGATAATACACAGAGAGGGACGCCGTATTACCCTGATAATTCACAGAGAGGGACCCCGCATCACACTGATAATTCTCAGAGAGGGACCCCGTATCACACTGATAATTCTCAGAGAGGGACCCCGCATCACACTGATAATACATAGAGAGGGACCCCGTATCACACTGATAATTCTCAGAGAGGGACCCCGCATCACACTGATAATACACAGAGAGGGACCCCGTATCAAACTGATACTACACAGAGAGGGACCCCGCATCACACTAATACTACACAGAGAGGGACCCCGCATCACACTGATAATACACAGAGAGGGACCCCGCATCACACTGATAATACATAGAGAGGGACCCCGCATCACACTGATACTACACAGAGAGGGGCCCCGCATCACACTGATACTACACAGAGAGGGACCCCGTATCACACTGATAATACATAGAGAGGGACCCCGCATATCACTGATAATACACAGAGAGGGACCCCGCATCACACTGATAATACACAGAGAGGGACCCCGCATCACACTAATACTACACAGAGAGGGACCCCGCATCACACTGATAATACACAGAGAGGGACCCCGCATCACACTAATACTACACAGAGAGGGACCCCGCATCACACTGATAATACACAGAGAGGGACCCCGCATCACACTGATAATACATAGAGAGGGGCCCCGCATCACACTGATACTACACAGAGAGGGGCCCCGCATCACACTGATACTACACAGAGAGGTACCCCGCATCACACTGATGCTACACAGAGAGGGACCCCGCATCACACTGATAGTACACAGAGAGGGACCCCGCATCACACTGATACTACATAGAGAGGGACCCCGCATCACACTGATAATACACAGAGAGGGACCCCGCATCACACTGATAATACATAGAGAGGGACCCCGCATCACACTGATACTACACAGAGAGGGGCCCCGCATCACACTGATACTACACAGAGAGGGACCCCGCATCACACTGATGCTACACAGAGAGGGACCCCGCATCACACTGATAGTACACAGAGAGGGACCCCGCATCACACTGATACTACACAGAGAGGGACCCCGCATCACACTGATAATACACAGAGAGGGACCCCGCATCACACTGATAATACATAGAGAGGGACCCCGCATCACACTGATACTACACAGAGAGGGGCCCCGCATCACACTGATACTACACAGAGAGGGACCCCGCATCACACTGATTATACACAGAGAGGGACCCCGCATCAAACTGATAATACACTTAGAGGGACCCCGCATTACACTGATCATACACAGAGAGTGACCCCTCATCACACTGATACTACACAGAGAGGGACCCCGCATCACAGTGATACTACACAGAGAGGAGCCCCGCATCACACTGATAATACACAGAGAGGGACCCCGTATCACACTGATAATACACAGAGAGGGACGCCGTATTACCCTGATAATTCACAGAGAGGGACCCCGCATCACACTGATAATTCTCAGAGAGGGACCCCGTATCACACTGATAATTCTCAGAGAGGGACCCCGCATCACACTGATAATACATAGAGAGGGACCCCGTATCACACTGATAATTCTCAGAGAGGGACCCCGCATCACACTGATAATACACAGAGAGGGACCCCGTATCAAACTGATACTACACAGAGAGGGACCCCGCATCACACTAATACTACACAGAGAGGGACCCCGCATCACACTGATAATACACAGAGAGGGACCCCGCATCACACTGATAATACACAGAGAGGGACCCCGCATCACACTGATACTACACAGAGAGGGGCCCCGCATCACACTGATACTACACAGAGAGGGACCCCGTATCACACTGATAATACATAGAGAGGGACCCCGCATATCACTGATAATACACAGAGAGGGACCCCGCATCACACTGATAATACACAGAGAGGGACCCCGCATCACACTGATACTACACAGAGAGGGACCCCGCATCACACTGATAATACACAGAGAGGGACCCCGCATCACACTAATACTACACAGAGAGGGACCCCGCATCACACTGATAATACACAGAGAGGGACCCCGCATCACACTGATAATACATAGAGAGGGGCCCCGCATCACACTGATACTACACAGAGAGGGGCCCCGCATCACACTGATACTACACAGAGAGGTACCCCGCATCACACTGATGCTACACAGAGAGGGACCCCGCATCACACTGATAGTACACAGAGAGAGGGACCCCGCATCACACTGATACTACATAGAGAGGGACCCCGCATCACACTGATAATACACAGAGAGGGACCCCGCATCACACTGATAATACATAGAGAGGGACCCCGCATCACACTGATACTACACAGAGAGGGGCCCCACATCACACTGATACTACACAGAGAGGGACCCCGCATCACACTGATGCTACACAGAGAGGGACCCCGCATCACACTGATAGTACACAGAGAGGGACCCCGCATCACACTGATACTACACAGAGAGGGACCCCGCATCACACTGATAATACACAGAGAGGGACCCCGCATCACACTGATAATACACAGAGAGGGACCCCGCATCACACTGATACTACACAGAGAGGGGCCCCGCATCACACTGATACTACACAGAGAGGGACCCCGCATCACACTGATGATACACAGAGAGGGACCCCGCATCAAACTGATAATACACTTAGAGGGACCCCGCATTACACTGATCATACACAGAGAGTGACCCCTCATCACACTGATACTACACAGAGAGGGACCCCGCATCACAGTGATACTACACAGAGAGGAGCCCCGCATCACACTGATAATACACAGAGAGGGACCCCGTATCACACTGATACTACACAGAGAGGTACCCCGCATCACACTGATAATACACAGAGAGGGACCCCGCATCACACTGATACTACACAGAGAGGGACCCCTCATCACACTGGTAATACACATAAAGGGGCCCCATATCACACTGATAATACAGAGAGGGACCCCGCATCACACTGATAATACACAGAGAGGGACCCCGCATCACACTGATAATACATAGAGAGGGACCCCGTATCACACTGATAATACACAGAGAGGGACCCCGGATCACACTGATAATACACAGAGAGGGACCCCGCATCACACTGATAATACACAGAGAGGGATCCCGCATCACACTGATAATACACAGAGAGGGATCCCGCATCACACTGATAATAGAGAGGGACCCCGCATTACACTGATAATACATAGAGAGGGACCCCGCATCACACTGATACTACACAGAGAGGGACCCCGCATCACACTGATAATACACAGAGAGGGACCCCGCATCACACTGATGATACACAGAAAGGGACCCCGCATCACACTGATAATACACATAGAGGGACCCTGCATCACACTGATAATACACATAGAGGGACCCCGCATCACACTGATAATACACATTGAGGGACCCCGCATCACACTGATAATACACAGAGAGGGACCCCGCATCACACTGATAATACACATAGAGGGACCCCGCATCACACTGGTAATACACATAGAGGGACCCCGCATCACACTGATAATACATAGAGAGGGACCCCGCATCACACTGATAATACACAGAGAGGGACCCCGCATCACACTGATAATACACAGAGAGGGCTGCCCCGTACCACACTGATACTACACAGAGAGGGACCCCGCATCACACTGATAATACACAGAGAGGGACCCCGCATTACATCACATAGAAAGCAATGCTGTGACCTTGTCTTAGCAACAACATTCAAGGACGAGTCTTCTGATATTAAAGGGGGTGTCTAAGGGAACACAATGTGGTCCGTACTAGGACAGGTTGATGTGATTGCAGCCCTCTACACTGGGACAGGATCATCCCCCTCTGACTTATTTCTTAATATTAATACAGATGAGACATCTAGAGCAGTCTCCTACTATTTCATATAACTTCTCATATCTTCCTTTATTTGGCTTACAGCTCTAAATTTTTTTTCAACAATAAAATTCTTATCATCTGCGGCCACCACTAGGGGGCACTAACTGAAGACACATCATGACTGATATTAATAGTGATCATACATTTGTATACACTGAGCTCACAAACCTACAATCTTACTGTTGGGTCGATTCACATAGATACAGTTATATGAGACAATAGTGAGTGCAGCTCTGCAGTATAATACAGGATGTAACTGTGATCAATTGTTGCATTTTTGGTAATATTTTTAAATTTTAATGTAATAAAATGCACAAATGTGAACAGAAAGCGATAGTTTTGGTGGCTGGAGGACAGTGATCCTGCAGAGTCCTGAGAGGTGAGACCTGATTTCAGCACCAGCTCTCCGGACAGCTCCAAGTGCTGAATCCCTATAGAGAAGCAGAGTAGCAGAGATTTATAACTACAGGCTCATCGGGAGGTACTACAAGGCTCAGCATACCTTCTGCCAGGAAATATCAGGTCGCTCCCTGGTCCTAAAAGGCTTTATCCCATAGTGAATCCTGGTGCCATCTATACCCCAGGAAAGGGATGAGCACACACCCGGCTGTCCACATAATGGAGAACCTGACCCATCAGACCAGTCACCTTCTTCTATTGCTCCATGTTCAGTTCTCCATTACAGACACTACTGGGGGGGACAGGGACTACTGGGGTATGACTGGTCTGCAGGGCCCCATACATCTCATGTGTGATCTGACTCCTTTCACCATAGCCAGCAGGAATAATTTTTATAATACGGGATGTAACTCAGGATCAGTACAGGATCAGTAATGTAATTTATGTACACAGTGACCCCACCAGCAGAATAGTGAGTGCAGCTCTGGGGTATGATACAGGATGTAACTCCGGATCAGTACAGGATCAGTAATGTAATTTATGTACACAGTGACCCCACCAGCAGAATAGGGAGTGCAGCTCTGGGGTATAATACAGGATGCAACTCAAGATGAGTATAGGATCAGTTATGTAATGTATGTACACAGCATAGGACTGCCCCGGTATGAGGCCACCGTAACGTGGTGAGGTAGTTTACACCATTTTCAAGTGGTAACCAAGAGCCTCATTATTTTTGTTGATGTTTTTTTTGGCAGTTGGGGGGGGGGGGCTGCTTTTAACTATTTCCATGTTTGTAGTGGGTCTGTATCTTGGCATTGCGGTGAGCTGTTGCATTTTTCTGTGTTTTTGTGTGTTATATACACAGTGACCCATCAGCAGAATAGTGACTGCAGCTCTGGGGATATAACTCGGGATCAGTACAGGATAAGTAATGTAATGTAAGTACACAGTTACCTCACCAGCAAAATAGTGAGTGCAACTCTGCAGTATAAAGCCATGTTCATACCCTGGAACAGACCGGCCGTTCCGTGACCCGGCCGGTCTCTGAAAAGATCTTTGGCGCTGCAGTGTTCTGATGCGGGCGCATCCATGCGTGCCCGCATCAGAACTCCCCACAGCACATAATGAAGCTTGCGGCCGGGGCCGCTCACTTCATTGTGTGAACTGATATGGTTTCCTACGGCTGCTACTCACTGAATAGTGGCCACAGAAAACTGACATGTCAGTTCTTTGCAGTGCCGCGAGAGATCCCAGCCGGATCGTATACTATGTGTATATGCTCCGGCCGAGATCCCATAGAAGAAAAGACAACATATGTTTCCGTACAAAGTACGGCCGTTTTTGCAGATTTCATCTACTGCCGTACTTTTACAGAAACATACGTTGTGTGAACATAGCCTAATACAGGATGTTACTCAGGATCAGTAATGTAACATATGTACTGTACACAGTGACCCCACCAGCAGAATAGTGAGTGCAGCTCTGGAATATAATACACCTTTGTTCGTAGGCTGAGCCTAGTATTGCAGTTTATCCCCATTTGACACTACAGATGACATGTAAGTTCTCTCTTCTGCTTGGAGCATACAAGTCTCTGTTATGGGTGAATGTGGGTCAGCAGCTGTGGCCGCTCTCAGCCTCAAAGGGCCCTTTTACACAGAAAGATTATCTGACAGATTATCTGCCAAAGATTTGAAGCTAAAGCCAGGACTGGATTTGAAAAGAGGAGAAATCTCAGGCTTTCCTGTATGACCTGATCTCTGTTTATAGTCTGTTCCTAGTTTTGGCTTCAAATCTTTGGCAGATAATCTGTCAGATAATCTTTCTGTGTAAAAGGGCCCTTAGCCCTATTACACGGGACGATTATCGTGCGAAAAATCGTTAAATCGTTCGAATTTAAACAATAATCGTTCTGTGTAATTGCAGGCAACAATTGAAAAATCGTTCGTATGTCGTTGATCATTGATTTAGATCTGAACCTAAAATTTTCGTTAATTGTTCGCTAATCGTTCGCTGTAATTCCACATTCGTTCGCTCAAGTTCCGCATTTTTTCACTAATCGTTCAGTGTAATTGCACATTGTTCATTGTTTTTCTGGGATCAGATGGAATAAACGATCATAGTTACGATCGCAATAACGATCATATTAACAATTGTAACTAACAATTATCGTTCTGTGTATTAACCCCTTAACGACACAAGGCATATATTTAAGCCTTGTGGTCGTTAAGGGAGTTCACAGCGGGGCCGCACGGCGACCCCGCTCTTAACCGCCGCGGTCCCGGGTGCCACCTGTAGACCAGGACCACGGCTATTAGCGGGCACGCTCCGATCCAAGTGATTAAATGTACCAGGTACAGAGATCCATGTTATAAAAGAGCAGAAGTACCGGGTACATAGATCCACATTATAAAAGAGCAGATATACTAGGTACATAGATCCACATTATAAAAGAGCAGATATACTAGGTACATAGATCCACATTATAAAAGAGCAGATATACTAGGTACATAGATCCACATTATAAAAGAGCAGATATACTAGGTACATAGATCCACATTATAAAAGAGCAGAAGTACCGGGTACATAGATCCACTTGGATTTAGCATCCTCACACTGAGTAAGCTATTTCCAAGTGAGGGAATGGACAGGGTACATAGATTTACTTGGATTTAGAGGCAAACCTAAAAGTATGTTAAGGACTTGTGATGATGTCATAATCATTGGTCACATGACCATGGTCTCCCAGGTCCTTTACCTAGGGGGCGGTGTAACTGAATATGGAGCACAGGGAGCTGCTGGAGAAGAGAAGAGACTCCCTCTTTCAGGGTAATGGGTGACCCGGGAGACAATCCTGTCCTGTCCTGGGGCTGAGAATAGGGAAAGTGGTGGTGGGGGGGAGGAGAGATACCACTAGAAGGGGAGGTGAGAGGAGTCACTGCTGATATTACTGGGAGGAGGAGAGTAGGGCTTAAAACTGAGTACCTATGGTTGCCTGGATACCAGTGATGCCGTAGAGCTGTGGTTGCCTGGATACCAGTGATGATTAGTACCTGTGGTTGCCTGGATACCAGTAATGCCTTAGACCTGTGGTTGCCTGGATACCAGCGATGCTTTAGAGCTGTGGTTGCCTGGATACCAGAGGTGATTAGTACCTGTTGTTGCCTGGATACCAGTGATGTCTCGTATGCGTTGGTTTCCTTGATACCATTGATGCCTAGCATCTCAGCTTTCTTCAGCACAGCACACGTGATGCCAGTCGAGCGCTGTGAAAGGGAGCAGCCATTGGCTCCTTGCTGCCACTGTCAGTGCTGAATTTCTTCATCAGGAGCGCTCACAATTAGGGCCAGCTCACACGGAGGCAAAGTTGCTGAATCCCGCCTGCCTCAGCGTGTCAATGGGATGGCTCGTGTGCCTCCACTTCCACTGCTCTCCGTTCAAAGAATTGACATGTCCACTAGCCATCCCATAGACACACTGTGTGACACTAAGGCAGGCGGACATTCCGCCACTTTTGCTCCGTGTGAACTGGCACTTAATAATGCCACTTGCAGCACCCGGTGTGGGGGGAGCGGGACAAACATAAATCAATATATATAGTGTTTGTTCTCCATCTTTGCTTTCTCTTACAGATGAGCCGGCTCTGTAGCTGGCAGCAATGCAGTATATCAGTGTCACTATGTGCAGCATTTACACTCATCAGTCCTGATCACATAACAATCATTTTACAGCATCACAGTTTATGATTAATGATGGTTTTATTGTTAATATTCTCCTTTGTTATAACTGATCATTTATCACTGCGATTGCTCAGAAACAAGTGAATATTGGTGATATTTAGCAACATTTCATGGGTGATTAATATGGTGTATTCAAGCATAAGCTTAGGGTGCATCCACCGCTAACTGCTCCTCCCTCATCACTGACTGCTCCTTCCTCCCTCACAGGCCCCTCTTCCATCACTGACTGCTCCTCCCTCATCACTGACTGCTCCTCCCTCACAGGCCCCTCCTCCATCACTGACTGCTCTTCCCTCATCACAGGCTCCTCCTCCATCACTGACTGCTCCTCCCTCATCACTGACTGCTCCTCCCTCACAGGCCCCTCCTCCATCATGACTGCTCCTCCCTCATCACTGACTGCTCCTCCCTCACTGGCCACTCCTCCATCACTGACTGCTCCTCCCTCATCACTGACTGCTCTTGCCTCACTCACAGGCCCCTCCTCCATCATTGACTGCTCCTCTGTCACATACAGGCCCCTCTTCCATCACTGACTGCTCCTCTCTCACTTACAGGCCCCTCCTCCATGACTGACTGCTTCTCCCTCATCACTTACTGCTCCTTCCTCACAGGCCTCTCTTCCATCACTGACTGCTCCTCTCTCACTTACAGGCCCCTCTTTCATCACTGACTGCTCCTCTCTCACTTACAGGCCCCTCTTTCATCACTGATTGCTCCTCCCTTACAAACAGGCCCCTCCTCCATTACTGAATACTCCTCCCTCATCACTAACAGTCCTCTCCTCTATCACTGACTGCACGTCCCTCACTCACAGGCCTCTCTTCCATCACTGATTGCCTCTTCCTAATCAATGACAGGTCCCTCCTCCCTCACTCACAGGCCCTTCCCCATCACTGTCAGACTCCTCCTCCATCACCAACTGCTCCTGCCTCATGAATGGACAAATGGACCCTGACTTGGATTACACCAGATAGCACAATACTCCCTTCGAAATGATCGCGCAGATGACCAGATTGGCAAGGTCCTGGGATTGCAGTGATAGGGCTAATAGAGAGCACTCTAAACAACAGGTAGATACAAATGGAATTTTTTTTACTGAACAAGGGACGTGTTTTGGCTCTCGCATCTAATAGAGTTTACAAAGCCTCAAATCCAAAGTAATTTAAAGGGCAAGCCCCATCTATTAGATGCGAAAGCCGAAACACTTGTTCAGTAAAAGACTCTCCGTTTGTATCGACCTGCTGTTCAGAGTGCCCTCTGTTAGCACTATCACTGCAATCCCAGGACCTTGCCAGTCCGGTCATCTGCAGGGCCATTTCTTTTTTTTTTTTATAATTGTTTATTTATCAGGATTTTTCATTTTTTTTCCATATAAACACAAACATAGAATCATGTATGCATGAATCAGGCTGTAACGAAACTAGATCCACTTCATGAGTGGCGCATAAAAACAAAGCATGGTAACAATGCATCATGAGCATAAGGAAACAATTCCAAACTTGGACAACACATCTTATCAGTAATGAGTGAAAACAGGAATGTAGGCTTGGTCATGGAAACGACAGCAAGAAGTCAGGGAGACAAGACAAAGACTAGGACTAGACAATGGGAACAAGAGGGACACAAGTAATTTAGGGAGGAAGTAAGAGCTACGGAGGAGAGGTCGAACCTGCTACAGTCGTCTCATAGTACTGATCCCACCGATCCCAGATTTTCCGAAAGTGGTCCATTCTGTTCTCTTGCGAGGCCGTTAAGGACTCCATTCTGCGGACCTCCTGGACTCTATTAATCAGCTCCATCGCTGAGGGAATCAGAGTCTGCCTCCAATATTTTGCTAACAAGGTCTTGGCAGCAGTCAGTATGTGGAGGAACAGTCTGGCTGAGTATTTTGGCAATGCTTTGGGCGGCAGGTTCAGGAGGTATGTCAGTGGGTCCAGGGGGATCAATCTCCCCAACACAGTCGCCACTAAGCCCTGAATGCCCCCCCAGTACGGCCTAAGTTTCTCACAGTCCCAGAATATGTGCGGTAGAGTGCCAGTCATGTTAGAACAACGCCAACACACAGAGGGTGCACTCGGATAGAGACGGTGGAGTAAATCTGGTGTATGGTACCAGTGAAACAAAATTTTATATTGGTTCTCTCGGAATGTTATGCAGGAAGAGGACTTGGCCGCTTGGGACCAAATAATCTGCCACAGGTGAGTAGGGATATTTCTACCCAGATACGTCTCCCACTTCTCCATGTAGGGATGACCCACATTAGAACCCTCTTGTGGGGGGCTGAGAAGAGTATATATTGTAGAGATCAGTCCCCTTGAGGGAGGATTGCTTTTGCATAATCTTTCAAAAGATGTGGGTTTGGGGAAGGGCGCATAGCCTGTCATCAACGCCGCTGCATGAGACATGGCCTCATGGTAGGAAGCCGACCGCAGAGGGAGATCTCGTCTTTCCCTCAGGGTAGAAAAGGGCAGGACCGTCCTATCAAAGGGGTCCACAACGTCGGCAAAATGGAATAGGTTAGCTGCCTGCCATGGGGCCAGGGCCTCAAATGCACAGCTGTCGGCAATCAGGCTGGTATAGATGATGGGTGCCAGGGGAGACGGTGTGGATCGCAAGGGGGAAGAGGACACTGCTTGGCGCCATACATCTAACAAATGCTTCATCGGACCCAATAGTGGGGAGTATGTGTTGCTATCTACAGGGGCCCATAACAACTCGCAGGGATGAATGGGGGCCAACCAGATTTTCTCGATCTCCATCCATCTGGAGTATGCGGGCCTTGCAGTCCATGAGGGCACACATCGCAGGTGGACGGACAAATAATATCTGTAAACATCAGGGACACCAAGTCCCCCTGATGCTTTACCAGTGCACATCACTGTTTGTGAGACTCTGTGCCGGCCTCCATTCCATATAAATCGCATCAGCTTACTTTGAAATTTACGCAGCGCCCCGCGCGATATCGGGACAGGTAGCGTTTCTAGTAAGTAAAGAAATCGGGGGAGCACGTTCATCTTGACAGCATTAATTCTGCCAATCAGGGAAAGCGGTAGGGTGGACCATTTGGCAAGATCTGATTCAATCTGGCGGAACAGGGGCGGGAAGTTAGCATTATATAGAGTGCGGTAGTGGGGAGTGATATGTATCCCTAGGTAGCGGATAGACCCCTCTCCCCAACGGTACGGGAAGGAGGATTTGAGAGTAGTGAGCAAGACGTCTGGCAGGTTAATGGCTAATGCTTCAGTTTTGTGGGAATTTATTCTATATCCCGAGAGCGTACTGTAGTCGTCCAGTAGAGAGTGCAGGTTAGGGAGGGAAACCATCGGGTTCCGTAATGTTAGTAAAATGTCATCGGCAAATAGAGACAGTTTAAATTCCCTGCCTCTCACCTGGACTCCCTGTACATCTGGGGATAGGCGAATAGTAGCCGCCAGTGGCTCGATACTAAGTATGAACAATAATGGGGAGAGTGGGCACCCCTGTCTGGTCCCATTACAGATCAAGACTGGCCCAGATGTGGCATGTGGTAGTTTCACCCGGGCGGTAGGTGACATATATAATGCGGAAACCGCCTGGAGGAAAGGACCCGAGAGGCCATAGGCCTTCAGGGTGGCAAAAAGAAAGGCCCAGTTAAGCCTATCGAAGGCCTTCTCCGCATCTAAACTTAGGAGTAGCCCCTGTGAGCCAGTCTTGTTCATGACGTCAATGAGATTGATATTGCGCCTGGTATTGTCCCCCGCCTGACGGTTTATGACAAAACCGACTTGGTCTTTGTGAATTAGACCCGGTAGAAGTCCCCCCAGGCGTAGGGCCAGGATTTTAGTAAAAATTTTGAGGTCCGCATTTAATAGGGATATTGGCCTATAGCTAGCAGGGTCCGCCGGGTCCTTTCCCGCTTTAGGGATTACTGTGATATAGGAGGTTAACATGGTGGAGGGAATGGGTTTTCCCGACAGGAAGGAGTTGAAGACCGATAACATATGGGGAAGCAGGAGGGGGGCAAAGACTTTATAATATAGGTAGGGAAGGCCGTCTGGGCCCGGGGACTTGCCATTGGGGAGGTCTTTTATGACTTCTGTCAGTTCCTCAGTAGTGATAGACCCATTTAAGGCGGCCAGATCAGCTGCCAGGAGTGTGGGTAGTTGGCATTTGGCAAGGTAAGACGCAAATAGACGGTCACGAGCGTCACTATCTCTAGGAAGATGATCGGGGAGAGAATAGAGAGAAGAGTAATATTTTGCGAACAAAGAGGCAATATGGTCTGGATCATAATGTAGCACTCCTTTACTATCCCTCAATGCCGCCGGTGAGGACGTCGCCTTTTGGTCCCTAAGTTGTGTAGCCAGGAGGGTATGCGCTTTGTTCGCTTTGTCATAATATTTGTGTTTCGTGAAGGTCAGGAGTTTCTCCGTCCTTGTTATTGCCAAATCCTTCAGCTTGTTCCGAAGCGCTACTACATCCCGCAGTACAGAAATCGAGGGTCTCTCTGTAAGGAGGGCCTCTTTCTCCATAAGTTGCTGCTTACACAACTCCGCCTGCTTAGTGGCAGACTTCTTAATGTGTGATGACAGGGATATACTAGCACCTCGGAACACTGCCTTATGAGCTTCCCACAATGTTGAGGAGTCCGACACCGTGCCCCCGTTAATCTGGAAATACTCTCGTAGAGTCTGTGCTAGCTTATCCTTATGGATGGAGTGCTTCAGCAACATCTCATTAAGTCGCCAATGGCATACTCTGCGGGGTCGCGACGTCAGACTGAGATCCAGGGTAACCGGGGCATGGTCCGACCAGGTGATGTGGTGTATGTCTGAGTCCGTCATGGCTCTGAGGCTAAGGATATTTCCCAAGAACAAGTCGATGCGTGTATGGGTGGCATGGGGATGGGAAAAGAAAGTGAAAGTCTTTTCGGTCGGATGGCCTGCTCTCCATAGGTCAAAGAGGTGGTGAGCCCTCATCAGCCTTCTAAAGGCCGAGGACAGCTGCACCGTACGTGTAGGCGGATCTGAGCGCGACAAGGCCGCACGGTCCCACACCTCCGAAGGGGGCGTATTAAAGTCTCCTCCCAAGAGCAGCAGTGACGGGGGGAGTCGAGATAATTTGGTATATACCTTCCCTAGGAAACTAGCCTGACCGTCATTAGGGGCGTAAACATTGCATAGTGTGACCTGTACTCCTGTCAATTTGCCACAGAGGATGATATATCTTCCCCGTGGGTCGATGTCCGAGGACTCCATTTGAAACGGAGTCAGGGCATTAAACATAATGGCTACACCTGCTGCTTTTTTGTCGTTAGTGGCAGAATAGATCTGTGGGTATTTGTAATGTGCAAATTTAAACGAGCAGGATCCGTCATGGTGCGTTTCCTGAAGAAAGGCTATATCCACTTTCAGCTGAGCCAATTCTTTCATGAGAAGACGGCGCTTTACGTTGGAGTTAAGCCCTTTAACATTAAATGTCAGAACACGCACCATGATTGAGCCAAGGGTAGAACAGGTGTGATGCAAATGTACCTGAGCCCCAACGCTTGGGGCGTGAAGAACAATAGGACGGGGTCCCAGCCAGTCCCGGTCCATAAAGGAGGAGACCCAAACAGTCCCGCAATGAGGTGGTGACATCCAACTAGGTCGCCTCTCCATCCGCAGCGAATACCTGACTTGAAAAGACTAGTCTGTAAGAAACAGGAAAACACATAAGGAAGGGGGACAAGACACAAGACTACATAAAGAAAAACAGCGGAGAATAGCAAACTTATGCGCTGGGCGGGTGCCAGGCCCCGGTCCAGTGTCCACTGAGTGCAGGGAGTATAATCTGTAGTGTAACCATAGTCACAGTCCCACCCATTGAGATTATCAAAGTGGGTGAACGGAGAAACACTCAGCAGTAGAAAGGGGATGAAGAACCAGAGAGAAGAGGGACAGGAGCCCATGAGAAAGACAGAAATGAGTAATGGAACATCAGTACCCATTTTCGTACTAACTGCTCCAGAGCAACTGTTATAGCATAGTGAAAAAGGAACAGACAAACAGACACGGTCCGTAATAAAGAAATGAGCCGTAAGAGAAGTAGAAACAAAGTAGAGGCAGAGCAAGAAGGGGACCTCCCATCAGGGGCCTCAACGGGTGAAACAGTAGTGCAATAGCACGAAAGTCGCTAGGTGAGCACAATGCTTAGGGTCGTTGTGAGGCACAAGGCTGTGAGGGGCCCGCCTGTGGGGATCGTGGGGCGGCTCGCTTCCTGGGAGGACGAACCGGAGTCCACACCGGTGGCGGGGGCGGAGGCGGTGGTAACAGTTCCCAGTTCTGAAGACGTGGGGGCTGGATGTCCAGTGCCTCGCAAAAGGCGTGTAGGTCTTCCGCAACTCTCAATGTGGCAGATCGCCCGTCCCTCCTGGCAGTAAGGCTGAAAGGGAAGCCCCAACGGTAAGGCACTCTCAGGTCTTGCAGAATTTGCAGGAGGGGGCGTAGTCGTCTCCTCTTTTGTAGCGTGACCCACGAGAGGTCAGGCAGCAGTTGGATAGGGGATCCGTCAAACTCTACATCTCGGAGATCACGTGCTTTCATCATGATGGATTCCTTCAGCATATAATCCGTAATGCAACATATTACGTCCCTGGGCAGCGGGGACGCGTCTTTTGGGCGAAGGGCTCTGTGAGCTCTGTCCATTTGCACACGGTGATCACGAGGGGCACCCAAGATGCGATTAAATATGGTTTCCAGCACAGACCGTAATTCAGAATCACGAATTTGCTCAGAAAGACCCCGTACTCTTATATTATGCCTACGTCCCCTGTTATCAATGTCCTCCATGTGACGTTGATAGTCACATATAGCAGTATGCTGAGCATGTACTGTATCATGCAGGGCTTTGACATAATTGCGGGTGTCATCATGGTCACTTTCTAGCGTTTCCAGACGGTGTGTAATGTGTTGAAGGTCTTGCCGTATCACGGTAACCTCAGCTTTAAAGGCCTCCTTTACCTCTGCAATTAATCCTTTAAAGTCCTCCTTTGTGGGCATATTCTGCAGGAAGGCAGACCAGTGAACCTCCGTTATAGGTGGATGGTCGTCTCTGTCCGAGACCGTGGACTGGGAGGACCACCATTCAGGTCTATTGGCCTGTTGTAGTGACCGTGCGTCTGGTCCTCTGGGGGTCCCTGGGCTGGGCAGGATATTAGCTCCATGAGGCTGGGATGGTGGGGTTGCAGCCCTGTCATGCTGTGCAGGCTGCCTCTGCGGCTTAGGTGGGAGCTGTCGAGCTATAAGCCCCTGAGCTTCAGATTGTGCACCAGACTGGGGTAAGTGACTGACCTGTGCCGGGGCAGGTGTATGGTCACCAGAGGGTGTAGGGTCGGGCTGCGGCGCAGCTCCGTCATCAGGCCGGAACGGAGCAGCTGCTGGGCTAAGGGAGCTCCCTCTGAAGATTTCCGGTATATCCGCTGCCCAGCGAGGTGTGCGTGTCGGTACCGGTGACTCGCCTGCTGCATGCGGAGGATCTCGTGGATCTGTCAGCGCCGGAGATCCAGGGTCAGAGGCTCTTCGCGCCCGTCTTGATGGCGTCGCCGCCATCTTGGGGCCTGCTGTGTGCTGCGCTCCGGTAAGATACGAGTCCAGGGTCGACACTGACGAGGCCCTGGTGGTCGCTGTCTTGTGCTGTGACTTGGGGGGTCCCCTCTTGCCCATTCTGAGTATGGATGGCCCAAAAATAGCGGGTGTAGACCGTTCTAAGTTGCAGCTAGGAGCGGAGCTCTGTCTCTAAGCTGCCGTCTCCATCCACTTCCGGTCCCGCCCCCCCTGCAGGGCCATTTCTAAGGAAGTATTGTGCTATCTGGCGTAATCCAAGCCAGGGTCTATTCATCCTTGTTACACCTAGTCGCTGACTAGAGTGCATCCCGGCCAGCTGTACTGATTCCCCTGGATATAATAGCTCTGCATAGAGCTGTGCTTAGTGCACAACCGACTAAGGGGAGTGTGCAGTTACAGGCACCTTGTCTGCACTGTTTGTCTGACCTACTTTATACCAGGGCTGTAAACTCTGAGCTAGTTTTGGGTGGAGTCGGAGTCGTAAAAAAATTTACCCACTTCGACTCCAGCTTTTAAATAATCTTATAAAATTTATATCAAAACAATTCTAAAAATTTTTAAGTTTTGATCATCAATATATTTTATGAGCAACATTCAAATAGGACACTGCCCCTATTAGATAAGGGTGATCGGGAAAAAGTTGTCGGTCACTATTTGCCAGTTGTTTCTGAGCTTGAGTCCATTGTTTGGGTGGAGATCTGTGCTGTTCTCTTCCTGGATGCTGGATGACTGTATATGAGCAGCAGTGTAATGAGAAGGAGGAGGAGAAACCATAAATAGTGTAGACTGTGTGTTTGTGCGCTATGACTGCAGCAGGTTATGTGTGTGTGTGCTATGGCTACAGCAGGCTGTTTGTGTGTGTGTGTGTGTGTGTGCTATGGCTGCAGCAGGCTATGTGTGTATGTGTGTGTGCTATAGCTGCAGCAGACTATGTGCGTGTGCTATGGCTGCAGCAGGCTGTCTGTGCTATGACTGCAGCAGGCTGTGTGTGTGCGTGCTATGGCTGCAGCAGGCTGTGTGTGTGCGTGCTATGGCTGTAGCAGGCTGTGTGTGTGTGTGCGCTATGGCTGCAGCAGGCTGTGTGTGTGCTAGGGCTGCAGCAGGCTGTGTGTGCGCTGTGGCGACAGCGGGCTGTGAGTGTGTGCTATGGCTGCAGCAGGCTGTGTGTGTATGTGTGTGTGCTATGGCTGCAGAAGGCTGTGTGTGTGCGCTGTGGCTGCAGCGGGCTGTGAGTGTGTGTGTGTGCTATGACTGTAGCTGTGTGTGTGTATGCTATGGCTGCAGCAGACTATGTGTGCTACGACTGCAGCAGGCTGTGTGTTTGTGTCTGCTAGGGCTGTAGCAGGCTGTGTGTGTGTGTGTGTGTGTGCGCGCTGTGGCTGCAGCGGTCTGTGAGTGTGTGTGTGCTATGGCTGCAGCTGTGTGTGCATGCTATGGCTGCAGCAGGCTGTGTTTTGGCTATTGAAATTAAAGGGGTACTCTGGGCAACAGTGAAAAATCCAGGGGGAAATTGGGGTGGTTGGTTCATAATAAAGAAATTCTATTTACCCGTTCCCGTGAAACCCATTATCCTGGTCACGCCCCTCTGGGGGGTGGACCTCTCAGACTTCTGCACATGTGTGCACATATACAAAATATATATATATATATATATATATATATATATAATGTTGGTCATTCTTTTGCTAAATTCCCCTCTTTGGTGACTGGTTTTCAGGCCAGGCTGTGAAGGCCTCATCCCCTGGAGCAGCAGGAGAAGGATACAGGTAGAATATGAAGCGATAGAGGAGACTGACAAAAAGCTCAACAACTGGAGAACGTCCGGCAGATGAGGAGCGGGCGTGACGCCCCTGAGGATCAGATGGGGACAGAGACGGCTGAGCCGCAGGTATCACCTCATACATAGACCCACATTAGATTTCCACTGTGGTTATTGGTGCGGAAATGGCACAGATTTTCCCTTTGACAAATAATCCCACAAGATTTCTGCTGCACTTAAAGGGGTAGTCCACCAAAAAATTTTTTCTTTCAAATCAACTGCTGCCATGAAGTGCCAGAGATTTGTAATTTACTTCTATTAAAAAATCTCAAGCCTTCCAGTACTTATCAGCTGCTGTATGCCCAACAGGAAGTTGTATTATTTCCAGTCTAGAGAGCAGGAGAGGTTTTCTATGGGGATTTGCTACTGCTCTGGACAGTTCCTGACATGGACAGAGGTGGCAGCAGAGAGCACTGTGTCAGACTGGAAAGAAAACACCACTTCCTGCTGGACACACAGCAGCTGATAAGTACTGGAAGACTTAAGATTTTTTAATAGAAGTGAATTACAAATCTCTGGCACTTTATGGCACCAGTTGATTTGAAAGAAATTTTTTTTGGGTGGACTACCCCTTTAATCCCTCCTTGACTGGAGTGCTGCAAAATATTTTTAGGAAACAAAAGATACGAAGATGGAAAATAAAGATATTGGGGGAGATTTATTAAACCTTATGAAAAACTATATGTTTCTATAGTGCATGGAGCGCTGAGGATGAGTAGGATTCTTGCTGTCATCCTCGGCACCGTTTCTGTTGAATTAGGAGATTAATCCGTATGCTAATAAGTTGTTTTGGGCACTGTCCAGCCCGCTCTGCTGATATTCATTAGGGGGGTGGAGCGGCCAGGGGGCAGATCAGTACATGTTGGAGCTGTAGCCCCTCCCCCAGTGCACCAAAACAACTTACAATTTAGGGATTTAACTCCTAATATCACAGAAATTGTGCTGAGGATGAAGGGAAGAAACTTAACTTCATCCTCAGCACCCTGTGTGAGAGATATCACCAGTAGTAATAGTTTCCCTTTAACATTGCAGTACAAAGTGTATAACACTGTCATTAGTTCTGTAGGTGTCAGTAGATGACAGATTTGCTTTAAAGGAATTATCTAGAATTAGAAAAACATTCTTCCAAAAATAGCGGCATACATGTCCTCAGGTTGTGTGTGGTATTACAACTCAGTTCCATTCACTTCAGTGAATCTGAGCTGCAATTCCATGAACAAACTGAGGACAGGAGTGGTGCTGTTTCTATAGGAATATGGTCATGTTTTACTAATCCTGGATAACCTCTTTAAGGTTTTTAGTCTGGTTTTGCCAAACAAATAAAGGATTGTTCTGGAGACTCAAAAATACCCCCCTTAATTTACTAATACATTGCTTTAATAAAGTTACATTACTTTCTAAGATAACTTTATTAAAATAAATGTATGTATTTTGGTAGCAAATAGTCGACCATTTATTCATACATTTCCAGCAGGAATAAAAGGAGTGACACAATGCAGAGCGCTCAGAAGAGACGCTCCACAATTGCTTTCAGGAATATGAGTTTTTCCTAAACCAGACATGTCAGGAGAGCTGACCGATCCTCCAGATCCTCTGATCAGTGCTTTACTCTCTCATATAGTCGGCAGTGTGATAACTTGTGTACAAATGATTCTGACCACTGCATGGCGGTATTATTGGCTGTATTGTTCTTTGTGTAGCGGTAATGGATACTTGTCACCTGTGCCTGATCATGTGACTTGGTGTTTCCATGGTCCACTGTTATTTTCCTTCTTATGACCATAGTGTAGTTCACATGTTTAAGCAGGTATCGAAGACTGTCATAAAGTAAAGCAAGAGTGCCGTGACATGCGTTGTGTACTGAAATAGGAGGTAACACCCCCCCCCCCACACACACACACACACCTACACCTAATGGGGAAATTGCCTAACTACCGGGGGCATCTACTTATGAGGGGGGATTAACCTACTGCACTTCTGCCCCTTCATTCTAGCAATCAGTAAGGGTCTCAGCACCTTTTCCCCACCCACACAATCTTCTAACGTGTCACTATGACATATCAGAAGTTTGTCCAAATAATAGGAAACCTTTAAAAAATGTTAAATAAAAAATATAAGAAAACTGCCCACTTGATGAAAATTTAACTCACCCCCTTTTTCCCATTTTTCAAATAAAAATGTAACTAAAAACATCCAGACTTGGTATCACCATGTGCGGAATGATCCGGACACTACCTGGAAGTAAAGACACAGACACAAAGATGTAACGGGGCAAAAAAAGATATTTTATTTCAAGTTATAGGGAGAGTAATTTTACATGTATGACTGTGGGGGCTGTGAGGCTGAGATGATCCTGAGGAAGGCAAAAACCCCTAAGAGGGAAGAGTCAATTGTCCTCAAGGGGAAAAATTCCTTCCCGACCCCAAATGTGGCGATCAGAGCAAGTCCCAGGATCACAGCCGCTATCTATGTGTAGTGCATGTTTATGTGTATATATGTGTGTGTGTGTAGTCGTCATGTGTCTGTGAGGTGCGATACTTACCAGGCCTGTAGCGGAGAGTTCAGGGATAATAGCGCTGTGGTAAGATCACTGGTGTCAATGGCCCCAGGGCTACAACAAGCAGCTATTATTCCTGAACTTTCCAGGTGCCAGATGGAAAATACTCACCGGCTGCTCCTGGGGTGTAGAGGGTCATCAGGAGGTGGTGGTTTCTGATGCCAGCAGACGTGAATTTACTGTGCAGCGGCAGGAGGGGGTTAAAGGAGTCTTCGCCTCCTTTTTCTGATTTTAAAGGGGTCCTCCTTTTCCCCATTTGAGGCAAATGAACCCCAATGATGTTAATGGCGCCTTATTTGCCTTTTGATGTTACAGTGGTTATCTGGGGAGCCGAAAAGGCATTTCCTTTCCTCTCTCTCACCGGCATCTCACTTCCAGTTTGGTGGCATCTCATCCTGACAACTTCTGACCTGGCACAGAGGTGGCGGCTGAGGTGGGAGATCAGGTACTATGGTGTGATCGCCACATGTGGGTGAAACCAGTCCCGCCGGTAGTGGCCAATGTATCCACAGTGTTGGAATGTCGTGTGTACATTGGCTACCACTGGTTTCACCCACATGTGACAATCGATGCCCAGTACCTGCCCCACTGTCTCAGCCCGCCGCCTTTAAGCCAAGTCAGATAGTGTAGAATGAGAAGATACCAAACCGGAGGAGAGACAAAAGGAAAGATAATGCCTTCTAGCTCCCTAGCTAACTTATCTATGGGCGCCTCCTCCAGACCCCTCTAGGTGTTCTTAGAGTCTAGTCCTCCTATTTTTGATGGTAAAAGGGGGCTCCTCCTTCCCTCATATGAGGCAAATAAATCCTCCTGATGTTATGGGCCCCTAATTTGCCTCTAGATGTTAAAAAGGGGTTATCTGGGGAGCTGAAAAGATATTTCCACCATAACCAGCATCTCACTTCCAGTTCGGACTCATCTCATCCCAACATCTTCTGACCTGGCAAAGGTCTGAGACAGTAGATCAGGTACTATGGTGTGATCACCACATGTGGGTGAAACTCACCGCCAGCAGTGGTCAATGTACACGCAATGTTGTGATGACATTGGCAACATTGTTTGTACATTGACCGCCACTGGTTTCACCCGCATGCGACAATCACAACAAAGTACCTGGCCCACTGTCTCAGGCCGCCTCCGTTTTGCCAGATAAGAAGATGATGGTGCAAGAGGAGGCCAAACTAGAAGTGAGACGCCGGCGAGGAAGGAAATGCCTTTTTAGTAACCTAGATAACCCCTTTAAGGGCACCTCCTCCAGACCGCTCTAGGTGTTCTTAGAGTCTAGTCCTCCTATTTTTGATGGTAAAGGGGGTTCCTCCTTCCCCCATAAGAGGCAAATAAATCCTCCGGATGTTATGGGCCCCTATTTGCCTCTAGATGTTAAAAGGGGTTATCTGGGCAGCTGAAAAGATATTTCCACCATTACCAGCATCTCACTTCCAGTTCGGACTCATCTCATCCCAACATCTTCTGACCTGGCAAAGGTCTGAGACAGTAGATCAGGTAATATGGTGTGATCACCACATGTGGGTGAAACTCACCGTCAGCAGTGGTCAATGTACGCGCAATGTTGTGATGACATTGGCAACATTGTTTGTACATTGACCCCCACTGGTTTCACCCGCATGCGACAATCACAACAAAGTACCTGCCCCACTGTCTCAGGCCGCCTCCATTTTGCCAGATAAGAAGATGATGGTGCGAGAGGAGACCAAACCAGAAGTGAGACGCCGACGAGGAAGGAAACGCCTTTTTAGTTGCCTAGATAACCCCTTTAAGGGCACCTCCTCCAGACCCCTCTAGGTGTTCTTAGAGTCTAGTCCTCCTATTTTTGATGGTAAAGGGGGCTCCTCCTTCCCCCATGAGAGGCAAATAAATCCTCCGGATGTTATGGGCCCCTATTTGCCTCTAGATGTTAAAAGGGGTTATCTAGGCAGCTGAAAAGATATTTCCACCATTACCAGAATCTCACTTCCAGTTCGGACTCATCTCATCCCAACATCTTCTGACCTGGCAAAGGTCTGAGACAGTAGATCAGGTACTATGGTGTGATCACCACATGTGGTTGAAACTCACCGCCAGCAGTGGTCAATGTACGCGCAATGTTGTGATGACATTGGCAACATTGTTTGTACATTGACCGCCACTGGTTTCACCCGCATGCGACAATCACAACAAAGTACCTGTCCCACTGTCTCAGGCCGCCTCCGTTTTGCCAGATAAGAAGATGATGGTGTGAGAGGAGACCAAACTAGAAGTGAGACGCCGGCGAGGAAGGAAACGCCTTTTTAGTTACCAAGATAACCCCTTTAAGGGCACCTCCTCCAGACCCCTCTAGGTGTTGTGAGTGTCTATTCCTCCTATCTCTGATGGTAAAAGGGGGCTCCTCCTCCCCCATGTGTGGTAAATGTATCCTCCGGATGTTATTGGCGTCCCATTTACCACTTGATGTTCCGGACGCCTCCTCCTCCAGACAGCTCCAGATGGTCGGGTGTCTTCTCCTCACTCTGGCGGCGCTGTGTTACCTAGATAGGATATATAACAAGCAATGTGTAATAATGACAGGTTACATATATAGGCTCCATATGAATATACAGTCAGAATAAAAGTGATCTGAGGTGTGATGGGATTTGGGTACTCACCTTTACTCCTCCTTGGTGGCGCAGCAGCAGCAGAACAGCGCCCGCAGTCTATAAGGGAAGGAGAAAAACCAGCATGACTTTCCTGAGATCAGACCCGTCAGCAGTGATGGGGAATAGACATTACACTGGAGAGAGGGGACTCAGTGCTATCCTAGTGGGTGAGATACAGGCGGCACCATGTTACTTGTATGTCTGTATTATGTACATGAGGCCTTTCATGGTTATTATATGTGACTGGTAATATAATATATAGTGATGACATGAGGATATACAGTGCAGCAATATCATGTAAGTGTATCATCCCTTATATTTACCTGGATAAGATGGATCTCCTCCTGCTGCTGCTTCTGCTGAGGAGAAGTGACCAAGAAATGGAGGGAAATCAATGGTTAGTGTAAGGAAACCAGAATTTCTGAGCACATTATATAGAAACAATATAAAGCAAATGTATTCCTATAGCTGGGCCATCAGCTCCTGCAGCTACATGTATTATAGTCAGGTCTAGTTCTATCCTTCCAGCATTTATTACCAGCTCTATTCACACCTGCAGTAATATAATATTCACCATTACCCACAATAGAAATTAGATCCACCTCCAAATAGAGCGCCCCCTGTCCTCTCTATACAGGATGGTAAATAACAAATCCTTGTATTCACAATGTTATCAGCTTTGTTTCATTACCTGGGGATCTCCTCAGTCGTCGCCTCCTCGTCCTCCTCTTCTTCTCTGTGTATAGAATGTAAACCATCTCATATATAAATGTATTATTATATCACACATTATATGGTTCATTGTAAAGAAAAGTGATTGCAAAGGTAATGGATTGAGCTGTACATTGCTGTATGCATTTACCATGATAGTACTATATATGTCGGGAACAGACAAAAAAAACATGTATTCACAATACATAAGCTTTGTTTCATTACCTGGGGATCTCCTCGGTGGTCGCCTCGTCCTCCTCTTCTTCCTCTTCTCTGTGTATAGAATGAAAACCATCTCATATATAAATATATTGTTATATTACAGATTATAGAGTTTATTGTAAAGAAAGTGATTACAAAGGTAATGAATTGTACATTGTGTTGACCATAGTGGTACTATATATGTCAAGTAAACTAAAGTATGAAGTGTATGGGGACCTTAATGGCTATCTCACAGTGTCAGCAGTTTGGTATGTGAATAAATGCTGTTCAAATAAATGGAAAAATATGATGCTATGTCTAACTAGAGCGCCCCCCTATCCTGTCCTCCCGCAGCTCCTCTCTCTATACTGGATGGTGAAAAATAAACATACAACACTATAAGCTTTGAGCCCTCACCTGGGGATGTCCGCCGCCTCGTCCACGTCTTCGTCAACTTCACTGAATATAGAATATAAACCAGCTCATATTTATACATATATGAAGATCTATTAAGACCCGTGTATGCCCAGGGGCGCACATTGGTAAATCTGCCCCATAGATTTTGGGGATATGTGACTACACAGAGTTTTGAGTGGGGAACTCTGATCTCCATGGACTCATACTGTCACCCATATAATGTAGATGATTTTATCTCTTCTTCATACTTACATGATGGTCTGCAGGTTAGGGTGCCAAGTTCGTAGTGGAAACCGGCCCTTCCTGTAACAGGAAACATAGGTTTGGTTAGGATGATTTTACTTTGTCCCATTTGAAACTTTCAGAAAATGTTATTTATTGTGACGTCTCAATAAAAACATGAATTCCACTAATGAATATTTATTAACCCCTTATCATCACTGGCCAGTTGTCTCCCTAACACTGTTGCCTATTTTTAAAATTTGACATGAACAATTTTTCATGGCAGTAACTTTTTTTTATGCCTCTAAGTGATTCTGACATTGTGTTCCATGACACATCAAGTGGCAGTGTTTTTTTGTAAAACAGGGTGTGTTCACATGTACCAGATCCGCTGCGGATTCAGTACTGTGAAGGTGAATGGGTCCCATACATGCAGCGGGGCCACGGCTGTGTGAGGCTCCCGGCTCCCCTCACTTCTCTTCAGCCAATCAGTGCTGCCGTGCACTGATTGGCTAAAGAGGAGCAAGGGGAGCCTCACAATGCCGCGGCGCCGAGCAGGTAATGTATGCTCAGGGACGGGGCTGCGGGCTGTGGCGGGCGGCGGTGGATCCGCTGCGTGTATGGGACCCAGTCATCTTCACAATACTGAATCCGCAGTGGATTTCGCTGCAAACTCGCAGCGTGAAATACGGATGTACGTGTGAACGTACCCTAAAAAATCTAAAATTTCTTGAACACTAGGATTTTAGTTGAAATTCTCTACTTGCCTGATAAATTAATTATTATTGATAATTTACAGAATAGTTACCTTATGTTTGGCAAAATTTTATATTTAATTTTTTAAATTTTGTTTAGAACGTTTAAGAGCTTAAACATTTAGTAGCAGTTTCGATATTTCAATGAAATGTAAAAATATTTTGGAACCACCCTATTTCAAAACCTGCACCCCCTAAACTTGCACCCCCTCCTGAGGAAAAAAATCAAATCAACTTGTGTCAAAATTAATAAAAAAATTTTTTTTTATTCCCTCATTTTCTAGTTTAATAGTTTTTTCTCTCTGTACATAGCAGCCGGTGTTGGCAGAGAACTGCAACTCCATATTTATTCCCGATTCTGAAGTTTGAGAAATCTGTTAATAGCGTTTCTAGAGCTCCACATGTCTGACACATAGGTCTTAGACACCAAGGAGCACCTAGTGGATTTAGGGGTCCCCTTTTATTTAGGATTTATTATGTAGGCCTCATATCAATTTGCAGAGGGCTGGGGTGCTAACTATTTTTGTGTGAAATGTTGAGTTTTGTTTTTTTTGTGCATTTCTAGCCCATATGATCTCACTTTTTATTCTATTCTTATGGGTGAAGCAAGTAAAAAACGAAACAAACAAACGATGGTAAAAATTGATTTATTTGATGTATTGCTGTTTTTTTGAGGTATAGTGTTATACCTGAAACATCCATGGCCGCTTCCATGATCTCATCTTCACCTATTAATGACAAAAAAAATTGCATAGTATAAAGGAATATTAGTCAGTCTCCAAGTGCTGCATCTTGGGGAGGGTTTATAGAAACTGCGTAAATTGGAAATCCACTGCCCAGCAGATTATTTAAAACAGATGATCTGACTATAAAACGCTCTTAGCACGCGGTATTTGGGTTTAAATATTTGAAAAATTTGAGAAAATCTTGGTAAAATATGTTGAAGTACAATATGTGAAGTGCACATTTAAAAAAGTCTTCTTACTTTTCTATATTAAACAATGGATTTTTAACATACCAAGGGACGTTGCTAGTATCTCACTTTGTGTACCTGAGTAAGGTCTTAAGCGCGGTTAACTCTAAAGTGCCACGCTCCGATTCCCCCCTGCCTTCTCCCCTATCAACTTGATGATTGTTTGGCTTGGCGTCTAGTCAGTGATGATAGAGGAGACTTAGTGAGAAAAGGGCCATCGTTTACACGGACCTAATCGGGAATGTAAATGAGTGCCGACCTGCTAGAATGTCCATCATTTATTGAGCTAATATACGCATCAATAATAGGGCTTGTTAATATCTTTGGGATGTCCAAGCAGGCTTAATATAAGTATATACATGTGGCTTCTGCTCGTTCCAGGTATACATGTGCTTCTGCTCGCTGACCGGTATCTTCCTGGCTGCTGCTGCTGCTGCCAGGAAGATCACCGGGAGCAGGCAGAAGCACCAGGGAGCGTGGAGCATAGGCTTGTTGGTTTTAGACCGAGACCCCTAAAAAAATGTCTTGTGACTGATGCACTATAATATTACGTAACATATATTACTATGAGACTACCTACACCCGTTCTCGAAATCCTCTTGATTTTTTCATCCCTGTTAGGATAGAATAGAGAAGATAGTGAAAAACCTAACACACATCAAGGGAACATCAGTTTTTAGGAGAACTTATCAATAAGAAGACCAAATTAGCATTCTCACCATGATCAGTGTTATAGGGGGAGGAATATAGGGTCACACAAGTTTTATGTTTTAATTTTTACTTTAGAAAATACGGCAAAGTTTGCTAGAAAAAAATGCAAGTAAAAGCAAGCAAAAATTTTTCTTCAAATCAGCTCGGTGCCAGAAGTGCCAGAGATTTGTAATGTACTACAATAAAAATCTAAAATCTTCCATACTATCAGTTGCTGTATGTCCTGCTAGGAGTGGTGTTTCTTTCCAGTCTGTAGAGCCTTGTGGCTTTTTCTATTGGATTTGCTGCCTTCTCTGGACAGTTCCCGTCCCAGACAGA
>NC_091466.1:26255594-26319270 GCF_027789765.1 Dendropsophus ebraccatus
GGCATAACCCATTGTCCTTAGCACAAAATTTCAAAGTTAGAAAAAATGCAATTTTTTCACGTATTTTGGGGTTTTTCATAAAGATAGGCTGTAAGTATCGAATGAGCCAGATAGGTAACAGTATACTGAAGTTATTAATGGATAAAGTGACACACGTCCTATTCCTGAAATTTGGTCCGGTCCTTAAGGCCATTTTGGGTTCTGTCTTTAAGAGGCTAAAAAAATCTCAAGTCTTTCAGTACTTATCATCTGTTGTATGTCCTGCAGGAAGTGGTGTATTCTTTCAAGCCTAGAGAGCGGAGAGGTTTTCTATGTGGATTTGCTACTGTCTGGACAGTTCCTGACATGGACAGAGGTGGCAGCACAGACTGGAAACAATTATACCACTTCCTGCAGGACATACAGGAGCTGCTAAGTACTGGAAGACAGGAAATATTTAAATAGAAGTAAATTACAAATCTATATAACTTTCTGACACTAGTAAAATTTTAAAGAAAACATTTTCTCTAGAGAATTTTACCTAGTTGAGCTTAGATATATCACCACATTGGTATCATACACTAACTATTATTGACTATATGAGTGCTATTATAATATTAGTGTACAGATCCTATGTAGACCTTGTATCTGACCACTGTATAGCGGTACTTTTGGATATATGGTGCTTGTATAGTGGTAGTGTTGTACAGATCCTGTGTAGACATTGTATCTGACAACTGTATGGCGGTATTATTGGTCATATATGTGCTTGTATAGTGGTAGTGTACAGATCCTATAGCTGGTATCTGACCACTGTATGGCAATATTTTTGCAATATAAGTGCTGTATAGTTGTAGTGTTGTACAGATTCTATGTAGACATTGTATCTGACCACTGTTATGGCGGTATTATTGGTCATATATGTGCTTGTATAGTAGTAGTACACACATGATCATGTCATTAGGTAAATCCTAGCTATTTTATTTTTCTTGTATTGTTCATAGTGTAATTTACAAATGAATGTGAGAAGTGATAGTTGGCTCCATCCTAGGGTTGTGTGACATTGTGTATTTTCTGTCATATGGCAGGGATTATATTGAATATGGGCTGCTGGGATATCACTGCCGCGCCTGCTATTTAGTCCCAGTCCAGCCCTGCTCCTAGGTCTGGATGAGTCCCGTACACTAGGTTCCATACCTACTCTAACTTAGGGGTTATCCAGGATAAGAATAAACACAGCTACTTTCTTGCAAAAACAGCACCAGCCCTGTCCTCCGGTTGTGTGTGGTACTACAATTGAGCTCCATTCACTTCAATAGAACCGAGCTGCTAAACCTGAGCCAAACTGAGGACAGGAGAGGTGCTGTTTCTGGAAGAAAGCGGACATGTTTTTCTAAGCCTGGATAAGACTTTAGTCGCCTTCTGAGTTGCTCTCCTTCAAGCACTGCACTTGTCTGGTTATTCTGATATCTATCTATTGCGTTTTTATGAGAGAGAAAGTAGATTTAGAGCCCTTTGTACTGGGTGCCTTTCTTAGTCTGGCCTCTCCCCATTGACCTTTCTAGCACGGGAGACCCCACCAGGAGCATTACTCCAGCCAGCTTAGCTCAATGGATCACTAAGGCACGCAAGCTCCCTCACCACGTCAAGGTGAAGGCACAAAGAGGGAGCCCTCCCACCCTCCCACAAGCTCTACAAAGTCTTACGTAGCTTGTGCTTAACCAGAATTTTAGTTAATTTTAAGTCTAGTTGGCTTAGTTGGTTTAAGTCTGGTCTAATTTAGATTTAAGTCCAGTTAAGATTTAAGTTAAGTTAAGTTAATTAAAATTTAGATTGGAGCAGAGATCAGTTGAGTGATGCTCTACATGTAGATATCGTCATCATCATTATCAGCATCTTCTTTGTCAGTAATGACGGGATGATATTGATTTGACCACTCCGGGCACACAAAGCTGAACTTATTAAACATTTGCTGATCTTCAGGTTTGATGACATTTGGTGGTTCAGCAAATTTCATAGGTTCTTCAGCATTGAGGTCAACAGAGGATGTCATCATGATTGCTGGTGGAACAATGCTCCCGGTTTCCACGTCCTCCCAATTGATATCCGAGAAGAATGGATGGCTCCTGATGTCCTCTTTGACTCCCAGCCGCTCGAACTGGTCTTTACGCAGCAGGCTTTTTAAGATGTTAACTGCGTCGTCAGTAAGGGACTTTGGGTAGTCTGGAGTATGACAGAGGACAGAGATTTCTGTTTCGGTCTGGTCTCTTCCATAAAATGGACGCTTGAAGGTCAAGAGATTGTAGAGGATGACGCCAATGGCGAAATAGTCGACTCCTCTCCCATGTAGCTGGCGTTTTTATCATCTCTGGGGCTGCATATCCTGGTGTACCTCCGCACACAGTTCTGGTCAGGCTATAGACATTTGTCACAGCAAAGCCGAAATCTGTTATTTTTGTGGCCTTCTCTGGTGAGAAGTATATTTTCTGGCTTCAGGTCCCGATGGATAATATTTCTTCTGTGCAGGAACTCTGTGCCACATACCACTTCGGCTGTGATGAACTTTACTGTGTTGGTATCAAGAGGCGAGTGTTTTTGACAAATTCAAACAGGTCCCCTCCGGTGGCCAGTTCCATCACATAACAGGCAAAGTTTGGCGTGTGAAAGGCGGCCAAGCCATGGATCAAGTATGGGCTTTCATGAGTTAGTTGCAGGATATGGCGTTCTTTAAAGCTGACGTGCCTCTTCTCTGTCACTTTAATGGCAACACATTCACTGCGGATGATGTCTTTTGCCAAGAGGACTTTACCGAAGGTTCCTTCTCCCAGTGAATGGTAGAAGGTGAAGCAGTCCAATGTTAGGGGGACTGTAACAGGTGAGGTCTCTTTAGAGTTGTCAGGGTCTTCTTTGGATGACGGATTCCTGATGTTACTGGGTCCTGGCATTTCACAAGGGGAACGTTCTTCATTGAGTTTAGATGTTCCTCTCCATTTTGAATTAATGATCCATTCCCAACATTTTTGCAGTTGGGCTAAGAACGGGATCTTGGCACTTTTCTTGGCTTCATGGTCCTTCTTCGGTCCGTCGTGGTCCTTCTTCGGTCCGTCGTGGTCCTTCTTCGGTCCTTCCTCTTCGGTCTTCTGTTGATGCTTCTCTTCATATCGTGCCATATAGTGCTGGGCATACAGGAACTCCACGCTATGAATCCGGTCACACAATTCCTGATATTCTTGTTCCATAGCTATTTGGCCCACATAGTGCAAGGCACATATGTCATCCATGTTGTTGGTTTGGTCACACCATCGTTGGTAGTCCTCTAACGTGGCTTCTTGTTCAGCGTAGTATAGGCCCTCAGGTCATCCAGGTTGTGGTACTGGTCACACAGTAGTTGGTGCTCCTGCAGTATGGCTTCCTGTATACGGCTATCTGTTACAAAGAAAAAGGATAGATGTGTGAATTAATAGAAAGAGGTCATATAGGGAATATAGGAGGCTTATTTTTACAGAGTGGACACAGAGAGGTAATAATACTACAGAGGGGGCAAAGAGGGGTCCTAATTCCACTGAGGGGACGCAGCATGTCATAATACTACAAAGACGGCACAGAGGAGATTGTATAGTACAGAGGGGGCTCCGAAGCATCCTATTATTACAGAGGGGGCAGAGACAGCTTTACTACTACACAGAAGGTATAGTGGATCCAAATATCAAAGAGGGGCCCTAGTACTAAAGAGGGGACACAGAGGCATTGTTATAATACAGGTACATCCTAATAACACAGAGGGGCAAAACAGGTCCCAGTGCTATAAAGGGGGCACAGAGGGGTCATTATACCTCCCAGAGGGTGATGGGGTTAGTGATGTTACAGAGAGGGAAAGCGGAAAACATTACAAATGGGTGCGAAATTCAGTCCCTAGTTTTCTGGCCATATGCCATGTACTGCCGCTTTAATGCCCTTTTGTCACCAGAAAACCACAATGAATGTACACTGCAATACATTACTTTTACTATACATATATTATAGTATTGCAGTATATTGTACTAGCTGAGTCTGTTGGGAATGGAAAGTGGAATCTGATTGGTTTCTAGGGGCAACTGAGACAGTTTCACTTTCCACCATGTTTGATAAATCTCCCCAATGTTCTTTATCCTGTATGGTGAACGTGGGGCATGAAAAACATCCACACATCCCACAATAAAAGTGAAAAAGGACGATAAACTCCTATGGACAGCAGCTTCAGTTTATATTCCTGGGATATAAAAGATGGCTGCCTGCCTCACGCATCCTAGGAAGACGAGTAAAACCGATCAACAAGGCCCCAAATACTAAAATTACCTAATGGGGTGGGGACAACAAAGGTGAGTGGTTCACAGGACACCATGCAGCTTACAGCCACTACTGGAGGGGGTAACTACTGTGTGGGGGCGCTATTCCCATGAATCAGCCCCACTGTGTGTGTTCTATGGAGCCCTAAGGATGCATGTACAATTCCAGTTGTTGGTCCTACCTGTGGCGTCCATCAGAGGGATGATAATGCTGTGGCTGGAAGATTTCCTCTTCTTACATGTCATCCGGGCCCAGGCACTTTGCAGGCAAGCTAAGACACGGTTCTTTCTTGGCTTCTTGGTTGTAGTTGGCTGCTCCTGACCGTCATCATCATCATCTCCTCTGTCCTTGTCTCTCCTCTCGTCCTCTCCATAATTCTTCTCCTTCTCTTCTGTGTCTCCTTCTAGATGATTCCTCTTGTTTTTTGCCTTCATTTTAGGTTGTGGTCAAATCTATATCGATGATCCAATCCAAGTGATGATATCAGTAAGTGAGAGCGATCCCTCCCATGTATCTCTGCTGAGCGGCAGTTATCAACTGATGGAATGTTACCTGTGCAGCTAAGTGTACAATGTCTGTGTGATGTCATAGCCTTTCCTTTGTGATGTCATCAGCTTTCCTTTGTGATGTCATCAGCTTTCCTTTGTGATGTCAAAGATCAACAGAGTTCCATAGTCTTGTGAGTGAGGGAAGAAATGCACCAACATATATGTGTATATGTGTATAGATACTAACTATATATATATATATATATATATATATATATATATATATATATATATATATATATATATATATATTTACTTTTAAAAGAAAAAACAATTAATTTGCTTTACAAAAAAATAAAGAGTTCTGTCTCGGTATCATGTTACAATATCTGTGTATTTTACTGTATAAATGTCCGAAGCAGAAATAGGCCAATAGAATTTGGTTACCCGCTGTTTTAATGTATTTTGTAAAGTTATTAAAAATATTAAAATCAGGCATTTTTGTTAGAAATTTTATATTAAGATATATAAAGATTTTTTTTCTGCCAATTTATCCCATTTTACTGAGACTGTTCTCCTTACTGACCCCCTCTTCATATATACACAATGATGGGGGCTGTGCTGTGTGTTTCTGTAAATCTTTTACATACAAACAAATTATTACAACAATAATAACAACGACAATAATATAAATACCGTATAGCTGTAGGGTGTAGAGACAGTATATACAAGTCCACCCAGGTATTAGCTGCTCCAGCCTCATTCTCCCCATACACATCAGTGTAATAACAGCCACATGTGCAAACCACAACCACACTAATAACCCTCCTAACCTCATCTGTGCACAATACCCAACATCACATATACTAACCCCCTGGGCTGCTGGTATCGTCTCACACCAAATAACTGTGCCCACACCCAACACCACACACTAATATACAATAGTGTAGTGCTGTGTGTTACATAGGAGAGTTAGATACAGCAACTCATCTGAGTCTATCACACCAGAGGCCGCCTGGCTTCCCTCATACTCAGTGGTGGACATATCACTTGTGCAGCCGCTACGGCTGCACAGGGGCCCCGGGCAACACAGGGGCCCGCCAGGCTCAGACTATGAGCCTCAGCCTAGCGGGCCCCTCCACTGCCATGATAGGCTTAGATACAGCAGCTCAGTAGACAGTATCGCACATGATAGGCTTAGATACAGCAGCTCAGTAGACAGTATCACACATGATAGGCTTAGATACACGAGCTCAGTAGACAGTATCACACATGATAGGCTTAGAAACACCTGCATGTTGCATGTAATATGCTGTGTGATATTGAAAGTTTTATTACCATCGCTGGATACAAAATCCACTGCCCTTACCACATTCGGGCAAGCCACACGGCAGTGGATTTTGTATCCAGCGATGATAATAAAACTTTCAAGATCACACAGCATATTACTTGCAACACGGAAGGTGTCATTTATTATGCTACCTGTCGTGTAATCTCATTTATGTAGGACTCGCCTCGCGGAAACTGAAAACAAGGGTCCGAGAACATGTCCTAGACATCTGGCGAGAGATGGAAAAGGAAGATCTATACCAGCGGAAACCAATTGCCAGACACTGTAAGATGGCACATGATGGGAATGCAAGCCTCCTGAAGATAAGAGACATTGACAGAGTCCACATTGGAAGAAGAGGAGGGATTGGAATTTTTTTTGGCACAGATGGAAACGCGTTGGATCGTTAGGATCGACTGTGTAAGTCCTAGAGCAGGGGTACTCAACAACTTTTAGTGGAGGTCCACTTACCGGGGTCTATTGTCAGGTGAAGGTCCGAGCTGAACATCAGTAGGAAACGTGTTTTGTTAATTTTCACAAACGTTCAACTATTTACATACAGAATTGCTGCTTATTAGCAGGAAAACGGGCATTTTTTCTCTCTCAACAGCCCTTTGATATTAGGTACAAAAGGGGTGACTGCCCTGGTAGTATATAACCCCCCTGTTGCTCCCCCAGTAGTGTATAGCCCCCTGTTGCTCCCCCCAGTAGTATATAGCCCCCTTGTGAGCTTCCCCCAGTAGTATGTAGCCCCCCTGTGCTCCCCCCAAGTAGTATATAGCCCCCCTGTGAGGTCCCCCAAGTAGTATATAGCCCCCCTGTGCTGTATGGTGGTATTGATCAGCTCTGGTGTGGCAGTGTCAAATGTGACACCTGGAGCTATTACCTACCAATTTACCAATCCTGTGGTGAGGCATCTTCAAGTTTAGTGCCTAGGGCAGCAGCAGCTGCTAATACGGTCCTGGGATACATATGCATAGTTGCCAACAGTCCCGTTTTCGCCGGGACTGTCCTGGATTTGACAGGCCAGTCCTCACTAAGTAATGTCCTGGGTTTGCCCCGGTAAGCTCCGCCCCTGTGACATCACGCCCCACCCCCGTGACGGCCCCCAATGCATTGAAGCCTAAGCATAGGCTTTTTGGCTGTAGGCTGTATATTCTGCCTCCAGCCACCAGAGGCCGCTCTCTCCTCCCAGCTACAGGACCTGACAGTGAGGTCACTCACTCCTGCCTCTGGGATAGAAGAGCAAGATGGCCGTGTGCTGCAGGGAGCCAGGTAATAAGGTGTCCACATGAGGGGGATTATGCTGAAGGACTGGTATACACTATATACCAGTCACAGCTCTGATTACCAGTCTGATTACCAGTATACTAGCCTCTCACCCCAGTGTATAGTTTATAATCCCCCCATGAGGGCACTTCATTATACCACCAGTATTATACAGTGCTGTGAGACTGCTGGTATACTGAGGAGCCCACATGAGGGGGATAATGCTGAAGGAGATAACGCTATGTACATTGGTATGAGAGGCTAGTATACTGGAAGACTGGTAATCACAGCTGTGACTGATATACAGTGTCCTAGCCTCTCACACCAATGTATATAGCTTTACCTCCTTCAGCATCATCCCCTCATGTGGGCCCCTCAGTATACCAGCAGCCTCGCAGTACTCACTGTATTATACTGGTGGTATAATGAGGGGCCCACATGAGGGCATGATGCTGAAGGATGATGAGGGGCATGATGCTAAAGTCTGCCCCAGTCACCCTCCAGTCTGCCTCAGCTACCCCAAGTAGCCCCCAGTCACCCGCAGTCTGCTTAAAGAGGACCTGTCACCCCCCCGTGAAGGGGTGACAGGCTCCCAACCCCCCGTTAGAGCCCCCTATACTTACCTCATTGCGCCGGGTCCCGCTTCCTGAGCCGGTCGGGTGACTGAGATTTCAGCCCCCAAAGGCCGGCGCGCTCGCTCACAGGGAGTCCGATGCTCATAGAGAATGAGGGAGCATCGGACTCCCCATTCATTCTCTATGTGCATTGGACTCTCCTGTAAGTGCGCACCGGGCTTCGGGCGCTGAAATCTCAGTCACCCGACCGGCTCAGGAAGCGGGACCCGGCGCAATGAGGTAAGTATAGGGGGCTCTAACGGGGGGTCGGGAGCCTGTCACCCCGGCACGGGGGGTGACAGGTTTCCTTTAACCCTTTAAGGACAGAGCCTAAAATGGCCTTAAGGACAGAGACAAATTTTATGAATATGACCTGTGTCACTTTATTCATTAATAACTTCGGGATGCTTTTACCTATCTGGCTGATTCTGAGATTGTTTTCTCGTGACATATTGTACTTCACATTTCTGGTAAATTGGAGTCGATACTTATAACGAATCTTTATGAAAAAAACACCAAAATAACGTGAAAAATATTGAAAAAATGTATTTTTTTCCAACTTTGGAACTTTTCTGCTTATACAGAAAATGGTTATGCCACATAAATTATATATTAAATAGCATTAGAAAAATGTCTACTTTATGTTGGCAGCATTTATTAAACTATATTTTCATTTTTTTTAGACAATAGGAAGCTTAAAACATTAGCAGCAATTTTCCAAATTTTCTGTAAAATTTCAAAATCAGATATTTCTAGGGACCTGTTCAGGTTTAAAGTGTATTTGAGGGGACTGTATGTTAGAAAGCCCCACAAAGCACCCCATTTCAGAAACTGCATCCCGCAAACTCTGCAAAAGCACATCCAGAAAGTTTTTTAACCCTTTAGTGGAGTCACAGAAATAAAAGCTAAGTGTGTAAGAAATTTGATAATCTTAATTTTCTGTGCAGAGATTTTATTGAAATCCAATATTTTTCATAATTATAAACCTATTACCAGAGAAATCCACCCCAATATTGATTGCCCCGTTTCTGCAGTTTATAGAAATACCCCATATGTGGCCCTAATGCGCTATTTGACGCAACCACAAGCCTCAGATATAAAGGAGCGCCTAGTGAATTTCAACGTTATATTTGGTCATTTTTGACTGTACCACTTCAGGTTGGCAGAGGCTCTGGGGTGCCAAAACCTAAAAAACACCCCTAAAGGGACACCATTTAGAAAACTACACCCCTTTGAGGAATGTAACAAGGGGTGCGGTGAGCATTGGGACCCCACAGGGTGCTTCACAGATTTTCAGAACAATGTGGTGTAAAAGGAAAAATTAAATTTTTTTACACTAAAACGTTGTTCTAGCCTTCATTTTTCATTTTTTACAAGGGGATAAAGGAAAAACAAAACTCCAAACGTGTAGCGCAGTTTCTCCCGAGTACGGAAATACCCCACATGTGGGACATAAAGTGCCAAGCGGTCGCAGGACGAGCCTCCAAAGGGAAGGAGCGCCAATTGGCTTTTGGAAGCTGGATTTCACTGGAATGGATTTTAAGGGCCATGGTCGCATTTACAGAGCCCTCGTGCTGCCAAAACACTGGAAACCCCCCACAAGTGACCCCATTCTGGAAAACTACACCCCTCAAGGAATCTAACAAGTGGTGCAAATGTGGAACAACGTGACGTGAAAGGGAAAATTTTCATTTTTACTTTCACTGGTACAAATGTGCCTGTTATCAAGGGGTCCATATCCTCACTGCACCCCTTGTTAGGTTCCTTGAGGGGTGTAGTTTCCATAATGGGGTCACTTGTGGGGTTTTTCACTGTCTTGGCAGCACGACGGCTCTGTAAATGCGACATGGCATTCATCATCCATTCTGGCCAAATCCAGCCTCCAAAATCCAAATGGCGCTCCTTCCCTTCGGAGGCTTGCCCTTCGCCCACATTGCCGCTTTATGTCCTCATGTGGGGTATTTACGGACTCAGGGGGAATTGCTCTACACATTTTGTCTGTTTTTTAATCTTTTAACCCCTTGTGAAAATGAAAAATTTAAGGCTAAACCAACATTATGTGTGTAAAATGTAATATTTCATTTTCACGCCACATTGTTCCACATTTGTGCCCGTCACCAGTGGGGTCCATATGCTCACTGCCACCCCTTGTTAGATTCCTTATGGGGTGTAGTTTCCATAATGGGGTCACTTGTGGGGGGTTTCAACTGTCTTGGCAACACAGGGGCCTTTCAAATGCAACATGGCCCTCGAAATCCATTCCAGCCAAATCCAGCCTCCAAAAACCAAATGGCCTTCCTTCCCTTTGGAAGCTTACCCTGCACCCGCATGGAGCTTTAGGTCCACATGTGGGGTATTTTCGTACTCAGGGGAAATTGCTCTACACATTTTGTGTTGTTTTTTTTTATCTTTTAACCCCTTGTGAAAATAAAAATTAAGACAAGATCAATGATTTAGTGTAAAAATTAAACATTTTTTATCACTAATGTTGGTCTAGCCTTGATTTTTTTCATTTCCACAAGGGGTTAAAAAAGAAAATGAACGCAAAACGTAGTAGGGTAGTTTCCCCCTGAGTTCGAAAATACCCCACATGTGGACATAATGTGCCATATGGGCACAGGACAAGCCACCAAAGGGACAGAGCACCATTTAGAGGCTGGAATGGAGGATGAAGGCCATGTCGCAATTACAAAGCTCCTGTGCTGCCAGGACAGTGGGACCCCCCACAAGTGACCCCATTCTGGAAACTACACCCCATAAGGAATCTAACAAGGGGTGCAGTGAGCATATGGACCCCACTGGTGACGGGCACATATGCAGGTGTGGTGTTAAATTAAAAATAAATTTTTTTTCATTTTCACGGCACAAATGTGCCTGCTCACCAGGGGGCCATATCCCTGCTGCCCCCCTTGTTAGATTCCTTATGGGGTGTAGTTTCCACAATGGGGTCACTTGGGGGGAAAGTTTCTACTGTCCTGGCCGCACAGAGGCTTTGTAATTGCATCATGGCATCCTCTAATGGAAATGGCGGCCAGGACAGGTGTCACACTGGAAAATGGCGTCCTTCCTGATCCCCCTGTTACGCCACACTCTGCACTTCTTCTGGGGTCTCCTGTTTTCCAGTGTGGGGGACGTCACCTGGAAATATTGTCCTGGTGCGATACGGGTCCTTCATATCCAGAAGCGCTGGGTCCGCTCCATGGCTACTAATTATTGGCTTTATTACTGCTTCTGATATTTTCGGATCGTGACGCAAGTTACAATAGCTCGGGCAGCGAGGGACCGGAAGAGGGGGTGCTGGTATAAAAGTTATCCCCGTACAGGTGGTAACCTTTATCCAGCAGTGGGAAGATCAGTTCCCAAACGATCTTCCCCACTAACTCGGAGGATGGGGGGGCATCTGGGGGCTGGATTCAGGCTGTCCCTTCCTTCATACACTCTAAGGGTACGTGCACACTGCAGTATGGCGGAGGATAACCCTTTGTGCATTCCGCAGCTAGCACCCGCCGGAGGACTGATGCGGGCGTATGTCTCCGCTTGTGTCACACTCCATTCTATGCACGGAGCGGATTCCGTCCTCTGTCCAAAGAAGGAACATGTTCATTCTTTGGACGGACGACGGAATCCGCCCTTGCATAGAATGGAGTCTATGATACGGGTGGAGAGGCGCGCCTGCATCAGTCCTCCAGCTGCCGAATGCACAAAGGGTTATCCTTCACCATTCCGCAGTGTGCACGTACCCTAAATCTGTAAGTGTACCCTGAGGTACTCACACAGAGTTTGGAGAATTTCACGCCATACCGTCATCTCTTATTGGGACGGTACTGGGGGAAAAGATGTGTCTGGGGGGCAGCGTACGCTACGCTACCCCCAGACATGTCACTGGATGATGAGGATGGTGAGGGTCAATGGAGGAAAGAAGGATCCCCCATGCATCCTCACTGGCTGTTTCGGTGTCAGAGGCAATAATAACGTATGCGTCCGACACTGAAAACACCCGGTGGGCCAATCTTTATACGTGGACTAGTATATGGGGTATGTAAATGTGTACTGGTGTAGTGTAAAACTTTATTTTGTGTAGTGTGGTGTAATGTAGTGTTTTTTTTACGTTTTTTTTTAACAGTAAGGAAAAAAAAACTTACGCCAAAAAAGAAGCTGCTGATAAATGCCGCACTTATGTGTGGTACTTATCAGCAGACAGTGGCGGTAGGATATAGGGGGGAAAACGCCCCTACGCCAAAAAGGAGGAGTTGCTGATCAGCGGCTTTCTTAAAAAGAAAAAAAAAATTTGAAAAAACAAAACAAAAAAAAACCCAAATAAATTTACCTAGCTGAGGGGTGCAGAACCCGGCCGGACACTTTTTAACTGTTAGATCGCCGTGATGGGCCGGCCAGTACTGGCTGACCTATCCCGGCGATCGTGGGGTGGCACCGGTGCCATCTCTGTTGGGGACAGTAATGGCGATTGGTTCTGTCCAGGACAGCACCAATCGCCATTGCTTTCTGGGTCACCAATGACCCGGAAAGCTGTATTCAGCTGCTATCGGCTGATCTGTATGGATCAGCCGATAGCATCGATCATCGCCACGAAGGGGGGGGGGGCTTTAACCACCCCCTGTGCCGACGAGCAGAGATGGCCTGCTATACATTATAGCAGGCCATCTTTCCCGATCACTGTGTGTGAACATTCTCCCCCCAGTCTGCCCCAGCTACTCCCAGTCTGCCCCAGCTACCCCCAGTCTTCCCCAGCTATCCCCAGTCTCCTCCAGCTATCCCAAGTAACCCCCAGTCTGCTTAAACTACCCCCACTTACCACCCAGTCTGACTCCAGTCACCTCCAGTCTGCCCCAGTCTCCCTCCAGTCTGCTCCAGTCACCCCCAGTCTGCCCCAGCTAACCCCAGCCTGCCCTAGCTACCCCCAGTCTGCCTCAGCTACCCCAAGTAACCCCCAGTCACCCCCCAGTCTGCTTGTTATCCCCAGTCACTATCCAGTCTGCCCCAGTCTCCCCCCAGTCTTCCCCAGCTGCCCCCAGCCTGCCCACAGCTATCCCCAGTCTGCTCCAGCCACCCCCAGTCTGCTCCAGTCTCCCCCCAGTCTACTCCAGCCACTCCCACTCTGCCCCAGCTACCCCCAGTCACCCACAGTCTGCCCCAGCTACCCACAGTCTGCCCCAGCTACCCCCAGTCACCCACAGTCTGCCCCAGTCACCCACAGTCTGCCCCAGCTACCACAGTCACCCACAGTCTTCCCCAGCTACCCCCAGTCTGCCCCAGCTACCCCCAGTCTGCCCCAGCTACCCCAGTCTCCCCCAGTCTTCCCCAGCTACCCCAAGTAAGCCCCAGTCACCCCCCAGTCTGCTAAAGCTACCCACACTCACCACCCAGTCTGCTCCAGTCACCCCCAGTCTGTCCAGTCTCCCCCCAGTCTGCCACAGCTTCCCCAGCTACCCCCAGTCACCCTCCCAGTCTGCTTAAGTTACCCCCAGTCACCACCCAGTCTTCCCCATTCTCCCCCCAGTCCTGCCCCAGCTACTCCCAGTCTTCCCCAGCTACCCCCAGTCTTCCTCAGCTATCCCCAGTCTGCCTCCAGCTATCCCAAGTAACCCCCAGTCACCCCCCAGTCTGCTTAAGCTACCCCCACTCACCACCCAGTCTGCTCCAGTCACCCCCAGTCTGCTCCAGTTACCCCCAGTCTCCCTCCAGTCTGCTCCAGTCACCCCAGTCTGCCCAGCTACCCCCAGTCTGCCTCAGCTACCCCAGGTAACCCCCCAGTCACCCCCCATTCTGCTTGTTACCCCCAGTCACCATCCAGTCTGCCCCAGTCTCCCCCAGTCTTCCCCAGCTACCCCCCAGACTTGCCCCCAGCTATCCCCAGTCTGCCTCCAATCACCCCCAGTCTGCTCCAGTCTCCCCCGAGTCTACTCCAGTCCACCCCCCACTCTGCCCCAGCTACCCCCAGTCACCCACAGTCTGCCCCAGCTACCCACAGTCGGCCCCCAGCTACCCACAGTATGCCCCAGTCACCCACAGTCTGCCCCAGCTATCCCCAGTCTGCTCCAGCTATCCCAAGTCTGCCCCTGTCACCCAACAGTCTGCTCCAGTCACCCTCAGTCTGCCCTAGTCACCCCCCCATGTCTGCTCCAGACACCCCCCAGCTGCCACAGGATAAATTAACCCCCTGTGGAGTCTGTGAGGAATGAAAGGTGGAATCTGATTGGTTTGCTAGGGGCAACTGAGCCAGTTTCACTTTACACCATGTTTAATAAATTGCCCCATATGCGTAAGCTATGGCTTGTTTTGTGGAGCTGAATACTTCATTGAAATCAGTTACCCCCAGTCACCACCCCAGTCTTCCCCATTCTCCCCCCCAGTCTGCCCAGCTACTCCCAGTCTGCCCCAGCTACCCCCAGTCTTCCTCAGCTATCCCCAGTCTGCTCCAGCTATCCCAAGTAACCCCCTAGTCACCCCCCAGTCTGCTTGTTACCCCCAGTCACCATCCAGTCTCCCCCCAGTCTTCCCCAGCTTACCCCCAGTCTGCTCCAGGTCTCCCACCAGTCTACTCCAGCCACCCCCCACTCTGCCCCAGCTACCCCCAGTCACCCACAGTCTGCCCAGCTACCCACAGTCTGCCTCAGCTACCGCCTGTCACTCACAGTCTGCCCCAGTCACCCACAGTCTGCCCCAGCTACCACAGTCACCCACAGTCTTCCCCAGCTACCCCCAGTCTGATACTACTTCAGAGGGACCCCGTATCACACTGATAATACAGAGAGTGACCCCGCATCACACTTGTAATACATAGAGAGGGACCCCGCATCACACTGATAATACACAGAGAGGGACTCTGCATCACACTGGTAATACACAGAAAGGGGCCCCATATCACACTGATAATACAGAGAGGGACCCCGCATCACAGTGATAATACATGGAGAGGGACCCCGCATCACACTAATAATACATAGAGAGGGACCCCGCATCACACTGATAATACATAGAGAGGGACCCTGCATCACACTGATACTACACAGACAGGGACCCTGCATCACACTGATACTACACAGAGAGGGACCCCGCATCACACTGATAATACACAGAGAGGGATCCCGCATCACACTGATACTACACAGAGAGGGACCCCGCATCACACTGATAATACACAGAGAGGGACCCCGCATCACACTGATAATACACAGAGAGGGACCCCGCATCACACTGATAATACACAGAGAGGGACCCCGCATCACACTGATACTACACATATAGGGACCCCATATCACATTGATAATACACACAGAGGGACCCCGCATATCACTGATAATACATAGAGAGGGACCCCGTATCACACTGATAATACATAGAGAGGGATCCCGCATCACACTGATAATACATAGAGAGGGACCCCGCATCACACTGATAATACACAGTAAGGGACCCCGCATCACACTGATAATACACATAGAGGGTCCCCGCATCACACTGATAATACACAGAGAGGGACCCCCGCATCACACTGATACTACACAGAGAGGGACCCCGCATCACACTGATAATACACAGAGAGGGACCCCGTATCACACTGATAGTACACAGAGAGGGACCCCGCATCACACTGATACTACACAGAGAGGGACCCCGCATCACACTGATAATACACAGAGAGGGATCCCGCATCACACTGATAATACACAGAGAGGGACCCCGCATCACACTGATACTACACATAGAGGGACCCCGTATCACACTGATAATTACATAGAGAGGGACCCCGCATATCACTGATAATACACAGAGAGGGACCCCGCATCACACTGATAATACACAGAGAGGGACCCCGCATCACACTAATACTACACAGAGAGGGACCCCGCATCACACTGATAATACACAGAGAGGGACCCCGCATCACACTGATAATACACAGAGAGGGGACCCCGTATCACACTGAAAATACAAGGAGAGGGACCCCGCATCACACTGATAATACACAGAGAGGGACCCTGCATCACACTGATACTACATAGAGAGGGACCCCGCATCACACTGATAATACACAGAGAGGGACCCCGCATCACACTGATACTACACAGAGAGGGACCCCGCATCACATTGATAATACATAGAGAATGAACCCACATCACACTGATACTACACAGAGAGGGACTCCGCATCCCACTGATAATACACAGAGAGGGGCCCCGTATCACACTGATAATACACAGAGAGGGACGCCGTATTACCCTGATAATTCACAGAGAGGGACCCCGTATCACACTGATACTACACAGAGAGGGACCCCGTATCACACTGATAATTCTCAGAGAGGGACCCCGCATCACACTGATAATACACAGAGAGGGACCCCGCATCACACTGATACTACACAGAGAGGGACCCCGCATCACACTAATACTACACAGAGAGGGGCCCCGCATCACACTGATACTACACAGAGAGGGACCCCGTATCACACTGATAATACATAGAGAGGGACCCCGCATATCACTGATAATACACAGAGAGGGACCCCGCATCACACTGATAATACACAGAGAGGGACCCCGCATCACACTAATACTACACAGAGAGGGACCCCGCATCACACTGATAATACACAGAGAGGGGACCCGGCATCACACTGATAGTACACAGAGAGGGACCCCCGCATCACACTGATAATACACAGAGAGGGACCCCGCAGCACACTGATAATACATAGAGGGGGGCCCCGCATCACACTGATACGACACAGAGAGGGGCCCCGCATCACACTGATACTACACAGAGAGGGACCCCGCATCACACTGATGCTACACAGAGAGGGACCCGCATCACACTGATAGTACACAGAGAGGGACCCCGCATCAACACTGATACTACACAGAGAGGGACCCCGCATCACACTGATAATACACAGAGAGGGACCCCGCATCACACTGATAATACATAGAGAGGGACCCCGCATCACACTGATACTACACAGAGAGGGGCCCCGCATCACACTGATACTACACAGAGAGGGACCCCGCATCACACTGATGCTACACAGAGAGGGACCCCGCATCACACTGATAGTACACAGAGAGGGACCCCGCATCACACTGATACTACACAGAGAGGGACCCCGCATCACACTGATAATACACAGAGAGGGACCCCGCATCACACTGATAATACATAGAGAGGGACCCCGCATCACACTGATACTACACAGAGAGGGGCCCCGCATCACACTGATACTACACAGAGAGGGACCCCGCATCACACTGATGATACACAGAGAGGGACCCCGCATCACACTGATAATACACAGAGAGGGACCCCGCATCACACTGATAATACACAGAGAGGGACCCCGCATCACACTGATAATACACATAGAGGGACCCCGCATCACACTGATAATACACAGAGAGGGACCCCGCATCACACTGATAATACAGAGAGGGACCCCGCATCACACTGATAATACATAGAGGACCCCGTATCACACTGATAATACTGAGAGGGACCCCGCATCACTCTCGTAATACACAGAGAGGGACCCCACATCACACTGATAATACACAGAGAGGGACCCCACATCCCACTGATAATACATAGAGAGGGACCCTGCATCACATTGATAATACACAGAGAGGGACCCCGCATCACATTGATAATACACAGAGAGGGACACCGCATCAAACTGATAATACATAGAGAGGGACCCCGCATCACACTTATAATACACAGAGAGGGACCCCGCATCACACTGATATTACACAGAGAGGGACCCCGCATCACACTGATAATACACAGAGAGGGACCCTGGATCACACTGATAATACACAGAGAGGGACCCCGCATCACACTGATAATACACAGAGAGGGATCCCGCATCACACTGATAATACACAGAGAGGGACCCCGCATTACACTGATAATACATAGAGAGGGACCCCGCATCACACTGATACTACACAGAGAGGGACCCCGCATCACACTGATAATACACAGAGAGGGACCCCGCATCACACTGATAATACACAGAAAGGGACCCCGCATCACACTGATAATACACATAGAGGGACCCCTCATCACACTGATAATACACATAGAGGGACCCCGCATCACTCTGATAATACACATAGAGGGACCCCGCATCTCACTGATAATACACAGAGAGGGACCCCGCATCACACTGATAATACACATAGAGGGACCCCGCATATCACTGATAATACACATAGAGGGACCCCGCATCACACTGGTAATACACATAGAGGGACCCCGCATCACACTGATAATACATAGAGAGGGCTGCCCCGTACCACACTGATACTACACAGAGAGGGACCCCGCATCACACTGATAATACACAGAGAGGGATCCCGCATCACACTGATAATACACAGAGAGGAATCCCGCATCACACTGATAATACACAGAGAGGGACCCCGCATCACACTGATAATACACAGAGAGGGACCCCTCATCACACTGATAATACACAGAGAGGGACCCCGCATCACTCTCGTAATACACATAGAGGGACCCCGCATTACATCACATAGAAAGCAATGCTGTGACCTTGTCTTAGCAACAACATTCAAGGACGAGTCTTCTGATATTAAAGGGGGTGTCTAAGGGAACACAATGTGGTCCGTACTAGGACAGGTTGATGTGATTGCAGCCCTCTACACTGGGACAGGATCATCCCCCTCTGACTTATTTCTTAATGTTAATACAGATGAGACATCTAGAGCAGTCTCCTACTATTCATATAAAGAGTGGTCTTGACTCTAACTTCTCATATCTTCCTTTATTTGGCTTACAGCTCTAAAAAATTTTTCAACAATAAAATTCTTATCATCTGCGGCCACCACTAGGGGGCACTAACTGAAGACACATCATGACTGATATTAACCCCTTAAGGACAGAGCCTGAAATGGCCTTAATGACAGAGACAAATTTTATGAATATGACCAGTGTCACTTTATTCATTAATAGCTTCGGGATGCTTTTACCTATCCGGCTGATTCTGAGATTGTTTTCTCGTGACATATTGTACTTTACATTTCTGGTAAATTGGAGTCGATACTCATAACAAATCTTTATGAAAAAAACCCAAATAATGTGAAAAAATGTGAAAAAATGCATTTTTCCAACTTTGAAACTTTTTTGCGTATACAGAAAGTGGTTATACCACATAAATTATATATTAAATAGCATTAGCAACATGTCTACTTTATGTTGGCGGCATTTATTAAACTATCTTTCATTTTTTTTAGACGATAGGAAGCGTAAAACATTAGCAGCAAATTTCCAAATTTTCAGTAAAATTTCAAAATCAGATATTTTTAGGGACCTTTTCAGGTTTAAAGTGTATTTGAGGGGCCTGTATGTTAGAAAGCCCCACAAAGCACCCCATTTCAGAAACTGCACCCCCCAAACTCTGCAAAAGCACATCCAGAAAGTGTTTTAAACCCTTTAGGGGAGTCACAGAAATAAAAGCTAAGTGTGTAAGGAATTTGAAAATTTTAATTTTCTCTGCAGAGATTTTATTGTAATCCAATATTTTTCATAATTATAAACCTATTACCAGAGAAATGCACCCCAATAATTATTGCCCCCGTTTCTGCAGTTTATAGAAATACCCCATATGTGGCCCTATTGCGCTACTTGACGCAACCACAAGCCTCAGATATAAGGGAGCGCCTAGTGAATTTCAACGCCTCCGTTATATTTGGTCATTTTTGACTGTACCACTTCAGGTTGGCAAAGGCTGTGGGGTGTCAAAACCTAAAAAACACCCCTAAAGGGACACCATTTAGAAAACTACACCCCTCAAGGAATGTAACAAGGGGTGCGGTGAGCATCTGGACCCCACAGGTGCTTCACAGATTTTCCGAACAATATGGCGTGAAAAAAGAAAAATTTATTTTTTTACACTAAAACGTTGTTCTAGCCTTCAATTTTTCATTTTCTTAAAGGGATAAGAGGCAAAAAAAGACAAAAAATGTGTAGCGCAGTTTCTCCCGAGTACAGAAATACCCCACATGTGGCGATAGAGTGCCAAGGGGGCGCAGGACGAGCCTCCAAAGGGAAGGAGCGCCAATTGGCTTTTGGAAGCTGGATTTCACTGAAAAGGATTTCAAGGGCCATGTCGCATTTACAGAGCCCTCGTGCTGCCAAGATACTGGAAACCCCCCACAAGTGATTCCATTCTGGAAACTACACCCCTCAAGGAATCTAACAAGGGGTGCAGTGAGCATATGGACCCCACTGGTGACGGGCACAAATGTGGAACAATGTGACGTGAAAGGGAAAATTTTCATTTTTTCACTTTTACGGCACAAATGTGCCCGTCATTAAGGGGTTCATATCCTCACTACACCCCTTGTTAGATTCCCTGAGGGCTGCAGTTTCCAGAATGGGGTCACTTGTGGGGGGTTTCCAGTGTTTTGGCAGCACGAGGGCTCTGTAAATGCGACATGGCGTTCATCATCCATTCTAGCCAAATCCAACCTCCAAAATCCAAATGGCGCTCCTTCCCTTCGGAGGCTTGCCCTGCACCCACATGGCGCTTTATGTCCACATGTGGGGTATTTACGGACTCGGGGAAAATTGCTCTACACATATTGTGTGTTTTTTTCTCTTTTAACCCCTTGTGAAAATGATAAATTCAAGGCTAAACCAACATTATAGTGTAAAAAATGTAATATTTCATTTTCACGCCACATTGTTCCACATTTGTGCCCGTCACCAGTGGGGTCCATATGCTCACTACACCCCTTGTTACATTCCTTGAGGGGTGTAGTTTCCATAATGGGGTCACTTGTGGGGGGTTTCAACTGTCTTGGCAACACAGAGGCCTTTTGAATGCAACATGGCCCCTCAAAATCCATTCCATCCAAATCCAGCCTTCAAAAACGAAATAATGCTCCTTCCCTTCGGAGGCTTACCCTGCACCCGCATGGTGCTTTATGTCCACATGTGGGGTATTTACGGACTCGGGGGAAATTGCGCTACACATTTTGTTTTTTTTCCCCTCTTTTAACCCCTTGTGAAAATGATATATTCAAGGCTAAACCAACATTATAGTGTAAAAAATGTAATATTTCATTTTCACGCCACATTGTTCCACATTTGTGTCCGTCACCAGTGGGGTCCATATGCTCACTACACCCCTTGTTACATTCCTTGAGGGGTGCAGTTTCCATAATGGGGTCACTTGTGGGGGGTTTCAACTGTCTTGGCAACACAGGGGCCTTTTGAATGCAACATGGCCCCTCGAAATCCATTCCATCCAAATCCAGCCTTCAAAAAGCAAATGGCGCTTCTTCCCTTCGGAGGCTTACCCTGCACCCGCATGGCGCTTTATGTCCACATGTGGGGTATTTCCGTACTCAGGGGAAATTGCTCTACACATTAAATGTTTTTTTTATCTTTTAGCCCCTTGTGAAAATGAAAAAACATGACAAGATTAATGATTTAGAGTAAAATTTTACAAAAATTACACTAAATGTTGGTCTAGCCTTGATTTTTTTCCATTTCCACAAGGGGTTAAAAAAGAAAATGAACACAAAACGTGTAGGGTAGTTTCCCCTGAGTACGAAAATACCCCACATGTGGGCATAATGTGCCATATGGGCACAGGGCAAGTCACCAAAGGGACAGAGCGCCATTTAGAGGCTGGAATGGAGGATGGAGGCCATGTCGCAATTACAAAGCTCCTGTGCTGCCAGGACAGTAGAAACCCCCGACAAGTGACCCCATTCTGGAAACTACACCCCATAAGGAATCTAACAAGGGGTGCAGTGAGCATATGGACCCCACTGGTGACGGGCACTTACGTAGAACATGTGCCAAGAAAATAAAAAATACAATTTTTTTCATTTTCACGTCCCAAATGTGGCCGTCACCCGCTGCCCCACTTGTTAGATTCCTTATGGGGTGTAGTTTCCAGAATGGGGTCACTTGTGGGGGGTTTCTACTGTCCTGGCCGCACAGAGGCTTTGTAATTGCATCATGGCATCCTCTAATGGGAATGGCGGCCATACCTACTTAGCTGGGGAATAGGGACAATTCTAATTTATTTTGGGGGTATTAGGCCAATTATTAGTTTATAAGGTTGGAAATGACAGGTGTCCATCAAATTCAACCTGTGTTGATCCAGAGGAAGGCAAAAAAAAACCCTCATAAGGCAGACGACAGTAGCCTCATCACAGGGGAAAAATTCCTTCCCATAATGGCGATCAGAATCCCCGAAATAGGAATAAGGGACAGAATTTAGATAATGTAGAACCCCAGTGACGTGTGGTGCGCCTTGGAGCGATCCAGTATGCAGAGGCCGGGGGGATCAGGACAGGTGTCACACAGGAAAATGGTGTCCTACCTGATCCCCCTGTTACGCCACACTGCACTTCTTCTGGGGTCTCCCTTTCTCCAGTGTGGGGGACGTCACCTGGAGAATGTTGCTCTGGTGCGATACGGGGTCCTTCATATCCAGACCGCTGGGTCCGCTCCATGGCTGCTAAATATTAGGGCGCTATTACTGCTTCTGATATTTTCGGATCGTGCCGCAAGCTACAGTAGCTCGGGCAGCGAGGGACCAGAAGAGGGGGTGCTGGTATAAGAGTTATCCCCGTACAGGTGGTGACCTTTATCCAGCAGTGGGAAGATCAGTTCCCGGACGATCTTCCCACTAACTCCGAGGATGGGGGGGCATCTGGGGGCTGCATTCGGGTGTCCCTTCCTACATACACTCTAAGGGTACATGCACACTGCGGAATCGCGACAGATAACCCTTCGTGCATTCCACAGCTGGCACCCGCCGGCGGACTGATGCAGGCGCACGTCTCCGTCCGTGTCATAGACTCCATTCTATGCACGGGCGGATTCCGCTCTCCGTCCAATGTGTTCATTCTTTGGATGGACGACGGATTCCGCCCGTGCATAGAATGGAGTCTATGACACGGGTAGAGACACGCGCCTCCATCAGTCCGCCGGTGGGTGCCAGCTGCGGAATGCACGAAGGGTTATCCTTCGCCATTCCGCAGTGTGCACGTACCCCAAATCTGTAAGTGTACCCTGAGGTATTCTCACAGAGTTTGTAGAATTTCACACCATACCGTGATCTCTTATTGGGACGGTACTGGCGGAAAAGACGTGTCTGGGGGGCAGCGTACGCTACGCTACCCCCAGACACGTCACTGGATGATGAGGATGATGAGGATGAATGGAGGAAAGAAGGATCCCCCCATTCATCCTCACTGGCTGTTTCGGTGTCGGAGGCAATAATAACGTATCCCTCTGACGCTGAAAACACCCTGGGGGCCATCTTTATACGGGGATTGGTATATGGGGTATGTAGTGGTGTAGTGTCAAACTTTATTCAATGTAGTGTGGTGTAATGTAGTGTTTTTTACGTGTTTTTTTACAGTAAGTATAAAAAAAAAACCTACGCCAACAAAGGAGTTGCTGATAAATGCCGCACTTATGTCCGGCACTTATAAGCAGACTGTGGCAGTAGAATATAGAAAAAAAACACCCTACGCCAAAAAGGAGGAGTTGCTGATTAGCAGCGCACTTTCGTGCGATGCTGATCAACACTCAGCGGCGATAGGGTGCGAAAAATAGAAGAAAAAAAAATTTGGAAAAAAAAAAAACCCTTTTTCTATATTCTGAATATCCCTGTAGCTGCTGATAAGTGTATTACACATATCAGCCGCTAGGGGGCAGCAGAGCGCAAAATCCGGAAAATGACGAGGCTGGAGCCGAAAATAGCCGAAAGAAGACGACGGGGACCGCCGGAAAGACCCGAAGACCGAACGGAATGACGGAGGACGCCGCGAACCCGGAAGACGCCGATCAGGAGCCCGGGACAGGTGAGTAATGTACAAATACCTGCTCTGGACCCCTCCGCTACCTAGCTGAGGGGTCCAGGGCAGGTATTTATTATTTTGCTGGACTCTGATCACCGTGCCACCGGCCCGATCGCCGTGAACGGCCGGCCGTTCACGGCGATCGGGCCGGTGGCACGGCGATCACCATTACTTTTTACAGTAATGGCGGTCGGTGCCGTCCTCGGACAGCACCGACCGCCATTTTTTTCCGGGTCATCGGGTCACCGATGACCCGGAAAGGTTCCGATCGCCGCTATTGGCTGATCTGAATTGATCAGCCTATAGCGGCGATCGTAAGCACGGGGGGTGTTAACCACCCCCCGTGCCGTGAAGCTATGATGGCCTGCTATGATTTATAGCAGGCCATCTTCCCCGACCGCTGTGTGTGAACACGCAGCGATCGGGGAAACATCGGGCGTAAATTTACGCCCTGATGCGCCAAGTACCAGGGCGCGAGGGCGTAAGTTTACGCCCGATGTCGTTAAGGGGTTAATAGTGATCATACATTTGTATACACTGAGCTCACAAACCTACAATCTTACTGTTGGGTCGATTCACATAGATACAGTCATATGAGACAATAGTGAGTGCAGCTCTGGAGTATAATACAGGATGTAACTGTGATCAAATGTTGCATTTTTGGTAATATTTTTAAATTTTAATGTAATAAAATGCACAAATGTGAACAGAAAGCGATAGTTTTGGTGGCTGGAGGACAGTGATCCGGCAGAGTTCTGAGAGGTGAGACCTGATTTCAGCACCAGCTCTCCGGACAGCTCCAAGTGCTGAATCCCTATAGAGAAGCAGAGTAGCAGAGATTTATAACTACAGGCTCATCGGGAGGTACTACAAGGCTCAGCATACCTTCTGCCAGGAAATATCAGGTCGCTCCCTGGTCCTAAAAAGCTTTATCCCATAGTGAATCCTGGTGCCATCTATACCCCAGGAAAGGGATGAGCACACACCCGGCTGTGCACATAATGGAGAACCTGACCCATCAGACCAGTCACCTTCTTCTATTGCTCCATGTTCAGTTCTCCATTACAGACACTACTGGGGGGGACAGGGACTACTGGGGTATGACTGGTCTGCAGGGCCCCATACATCTCATGTGTGATCTGACTCCTTTCCACCATAGCCAGCAGGAATAATTTTTATAATACGGGATGTAACTCAGGATCAGTACAGGATCAGTAATGTAATTTATGTACACAGTGACCCCACCAGCAGAATAGGGAGTGCAGCTCTGGGGTATGATACAGGATGTAACTCCGGATCAGTACAGGATCAGTAATGTAATTTATGTACACAGTGACCCCACCAGCAGAATAGGGAGTGCAGCTCTGGGGTATGATACAGGATGCAACTCAAGATGAGTATAGGATCATTTATGTAATGTATGTACACAGCATAGGACTGCCCCGGTATGAGGCCACCGTAACGTGGTGGGGTAGTTTACACCATTTTCAAGTGGTAACCAAGAGCCTCATTATTTTTGTGGATGTTTTTTTTGGCAGTTGGGGGGGGGGCTGCTTTTAACTATTTCCATGTTTGTAGTGGGTCTGTATCTTGGCATTGCGGTGAGCTGTTGCATTTTTCTGTGTTTTTGTGTGTTATATACACAGTGACCCATCAGCAGAATAGTGACTGCAGCTCTGGGGATATAACTCGGGATCAGTACAGGATAAGTAATGTAATGTAAGTACACAGTTACCTCACCAGCAAAATAGTGAGTGCAACTCTGCAGTATAAAGCCATGTTCATACCCTGGAACAGACCGGCCGTTCCGTGACCCGGCCAGTCTCTGAAAAGATCTTTGGCGCTGCAGCGTTCTGATGCGGGCGCAACCATGCGTGCCCGCATCAGAACTCCCCACAGTACATAATGAAGCTTGCGGCCGGGGCCGCTCACTTCATTGTGTGAACTGATATGGTTTCCTACGGCTGCTACTCACTGAATAGTGGCCACAGAAAACTGACATGTCAGTTCTTTGCAGCGCCGCGAGAGATCCCAGCCGGATCGTATACTATGTGTATATGCTCCGGCCGAGATCCCATAGAAGAAAAGGCAACGTATGTTTCCGTACAAAGTACGGCCGTTTTTGCCGATTTCATCAACTGCCGTACTTTTACAGAAACATACGTTGTGTGAACATAGCCTAATACAGGATGTTACTCAGGATCAGTAATGTAACATATGTACTGTACACAGTGACCCCACCAGCAGAATAGTGAGTGCAGCTCTGGAATATAATACACCTTTGTTCGTAGGCTGAGCCTAGTATTGCAGTTTATCCCCATTTGACACTACAGATGACATGTAAGTTCTCTCTTCTGCTTGGAGCACACAAGTCTCTGTTATGGGTGAATGTGGGTCAGCAGCTGTGGCCGCTCTCAGCCTCAAAGGGCCCTTTTACACAGAAAGATTATCTGACAGATTATCTGCCAAAGATTTGAAGCTAAAGCCAGGACTGGATTTGAAAAGAGGAGAAATCTCAGGCTTTCCTGTATGACCTGATCTCTGTTTATAGTCTGTTCCTAGTTTTGGCTTCAAATCTTTGGCAGATAATCTGTCAGATAATCTTTCTGTGTAAAAGGGCCCTTAGCCCTATTACACGGGACGATTATCGTGCGAAAAATCGTTAAATCGTTCGAATTTAAACAATAATCGTTCTGTGTAATTGCAGGCAACAATTGAAAAATCGTTCGTATGTCGTTGATCATTGATTTAGATCTGAACCTAAAATTTTCGTTAATTGTTCGCTAATCGTTCGCTGTAATTCCACATTCATTCGCTCAAGTTCCGCATTTTTTCACTAATCGTTCAGTGTAATTGCACATTGTTCATTGTTTTTCTGGGATCAGATGGAATAAACGATCATAGTTACGATCACAATAACGATCATATTAACAATTGTATCTAACAATTATCGTTCTGTGTATTAACCCCTTAACGACACAAGGCATATATTTAAGCCTTGTGGTCGTTAAGGGAGTTCACAGCGGGGCCGCACGGCGACCCCGCTCTTAACCGCCGCGGTCCCGGGTGCCGCCTGTAGACCAGGACCACGGCTATTAGCGGGCACGCTCCGATCGCCATGCCCGCTGCAAAGTTGACAGCTGCATCTGATTAGTAGTTGCAGCCGATCCCTGTTGTCTAGTGGGGTGGATCCACACGTCTGTACCTGCCGGGTGTTAGCGACGTAATGGCGCTGATCCCGGCTCGGCACTCGATTGCTTCCAGCTGCAGCAGCCGAAAGCAATCCAGTGCCTATCTCAATGATCTATGCTGTATAACTATACAGTGTAGATCTCAATGAGAGATCAGTGTACTTATACTAGAAGTAACCCTAACACCAGGGGGGCTTCTAGTATAAGTGTAAAAAAAAAAAAAAATGTTGTTGTTAATAAAAAGCCCTCTCCCCTAATAAAAGTTTGAATCACCCCCCTTTTCCCATGTTATAAATAAAAATAAATAAATAAACTTGTTTGTTATCGCAGCATGCGTAATCTCCCGAACTATTCATTTATCATATTCCTGATCTCACATGGTAAACGGCGTAAGCGCAAAAAAATCCCAAAGTGCAAAAAGTTTTGGTCGCTACCAAACCAGAAAAATTGTAATAAAAAGCGATCAAAAAGTCGCATATGCGCAATCAAGGTATCGATAGAAAGAACACATTTTGGCGCAAAAAATGACACCTCACACAGCCCCATAGACCAAAGGATAAAAGCGCTATAAGCCTGGGAATAGAGCGATTTTAAGGAACATATATTTGTTAACAATGGTTTGAATTTTTTACAAGCCATCGCATAATATAAAAGTTATACATGTTATATATCGTTGTAATCGTAAAAACTTGAGAAATGTATATATAACAAGTCAGTTTTACCCCAGGGTGAACGGCGTAAAACAAATACCCCCCGAATAAACAAAATGCGTTGTTTTTTTTTCAATTTCACCACACATTTACTTTTTTTCTGCTTTTGCAGTGTACTTTTTGAAAAAAGTCAGCCTATCATTGCAAAGTTCAATTAGTGGCGCAAAAAATAAGGGTTCATGTGGGTTTCTAGGTGAAAAATTGCAAGTGCTATGGCCTTTTCAGGAGGAAAAAACGAAAACGCAAAAATTAAAATTGGCTCTGTCCGTAAGGGGTTAATAGCTCTATCCTACCTGAGTAACATCCAACATGGCCGTCATGTCAGCAATAACATTTAGCCAACTCTCTTCATACTCCTGAAATGTATATGCTGTATAGGTTTTAGGCTGCTACATCTGCCGCATGTGCTGTTACTATTAATATCTTCAGCCGTGTATATAGTCAGTACTATGTGAGGTATATAGAGCATCTATAGACTGCTGTGATTTTGTATTTCAGATTTCATCGTTGCATATGCTATGTATGAACTGATGAAGTTCAGGGCCCACGAGAAGGGACTTTGCTGACCCCACTGCCAAAAGATCCTCCTAGCGTTAAAGTGGATGACGTACGTGGGAAAACTACTGACAACATTGTTACCGGTTAGTGTATATAGAGGTAGCCAGGAACCTATTCTGTGATGTTAGGGCCCATCAGCTGGTTGTTTATGAAGCCCCCCTACCCAGGAAAAGAGCAGCACAGCTGGGGCCATGTATATGTAATAATATAGGGGAATATGAAGTGTCTTATAATATGTCATCTAGGACAGGCTGCGTTATGAGTGTTCTGCTCTTGGGCGCTTTTTTTTTTGTGTGTTTTTCCCTTTTGTTTTTCATATATTGATATCCAGATGATTATGTTGGATTTGGTGGACTACATTGATGACCAGCGTTTTTTTTTTTTTGTTTGTTTGTTTTTAATAAAATGGTGAAAGAAGGAACTGAGGGTGTTTTTTAATCAAAGACTTTTCTCTATTGCATTGTGTTTTATTTTATGCTTAGTAGTGGAAGCTTTCTGATAGATGGCATCCATTGCTAAGTCGGGGCCTAGGTTTAGCCGGTAAAATGGCTAACACTAAACCCTCCCCCCCATTATTACCCAAATACCCAATGCATTGGGGTACTGGGAAGAGCCGGGTACCAGTAGTCCCAGAGCGTCAAATTTGGGGCTCCTGGACTGGGTGGTAGCAGGCCAATTTTGACACTGTGGGATTAGTGGTACCCGGCTGTCCCCAGTGGGTATAGGGGTAATATTGGGTGGGAGTAGTGTTAGCCATTTTATACCGAATGACACTAGGCACTGACTTAGACCTGGATGCCCTCTATCAGACAGCTTCCACTACTAAGCCTGAAATAAAATAAAAAAAAAATAGAACAATACAATAGAGAAACATCCATTATTCAAAAAAGAACACCCCCACCCCCATTGTTGACCGTTTTCTTTTTCAAAAAAACAATACTGGTCATAGCCAAAGTCCACCTAATCCAAGGCAGTCCTCTGGATACTGATAACTGAAAAATAAAACACACACAAAAAAAGGCCAGGAGCAGAACACCCATCATTGTGACAGGTGTTCCGCACATTACAGTATGCTGCATTTTGGCAGATGCTGCTTACAGTATTCCACACAAGGGGTTAAGTTAGGATGCATAGCATTCACACTTAACCCTTTGTGTGCCAGACTGAACAATGTGGACCCCAGGAGATTAAATGAGGATGCATGCCACATAACCCCCAGCTGCCCGGCTAATACATTACCTGCCCACGTAACCCACCGCTGCCCGGCTAATACATTACCTGCCCACATAACCCCCAGCTGCCCGGCTAATACATTACCTGCCCACGTAACCCACCGCTGCCCGGCTAATACATTACCTGCCCACGTAACCCCCAGCTGCCCGGCTAATACATTACCTGCCCACGTACCCCCCGCTGCCCGGCTAATACATTACCTGCCCACATAACCCCCAGCTGCCCGGCTAATACATTACCTGCCCACGTAACCCACCGCTGCCCGGCTAATACATTACCTGCCCACGTAACCCCCAGCTGCCCGGCTAATACATTACCTACCCACGTACCCCCCGCTGCCCGGCTAATACATTACCTGCTCACCACTGTCCGATCAGCTGACACAATGTCGGCTGATCGTTGTCTTTCAACAGGCTAAATTGAAATGATAGCAATGGTCTGCTGGCCGTTGGTCCGTGTAATAGGGGTGGTGGCAGCAGACCGCTGCTATCTTCTATGGGCTGTCCGGACACTCTGATCATCTAGACATCTGCTCCCTGCACCATCCTTCCCTTTCCTGCTCGCTGTCTGTGTGTAATAGCACAGACAGTGAGCAAGGAACACTCGCTTGCACCTTAAGGGCTAGTTCACACTACGGAATCCGCACGGATGAGCTCCTGCGGATTTTGTGCGTAGGCAGATTCCGATGTCTGCCCCAAAAAGAATTGCAGATGGCGGAATGTAGCATAGAATAAAATCTATGGGACGCCCAGATGTTCAAGTGGGGGCGCACATGGAATCCACCAGAGCTTATCCGCCAGGATTCCATTGTGTGAATGCGCAATAATGTTGGCTGTGTAATAGGGCCATTACTCTCACTCCAAGTGGGCTATTGTACTTGGATCTACTCACTATGAGGTCCATTATCCCAGTTGCAAATAGATGACTTAGTGTGACAGCTAAATCTATGTGAGTAATGTACCAGGTACATAGACCCACTATGCCGTCCATTATCCCACATTCTCACACTGAATAAGCTATTTGCAAGTGATTAAATGTACCAGGTACAGAGATCCATGTTATAAAAGAGCAGATATACTAGGTACATAGATCCACATTATAAAAGAGCAGATATACTAGGTACATAGATCCACATTATAAAAGAGCAGATATACCAGGTACATAGATCCACATTATAAAAGAGCAGATATACTAGGTACATAGATCCACATTATAAAAGAGCAGAAGTACCGGGTACATAGATCCACTTGGATTTAGCATCCTCACACTGAGTAAGCTATTTCCAAGTGAGGGAATGGACAGGGTACATAGATTTACTTGGATTTAGAGGCAAACCTAAAAGTATGTTAAGGACTTGTGATGATGTCATGATCATTGGTCACATGACCATGGTCTCCCAGGTCCTTTACCTAGGGGGCGGTGTAACTGAATATGGAGCACAGGGAGCTGCTGGAGAAGAGAAGAGACTCCCTCTTTCAGGGTAATGGGTGACCCGGGAGACAACCCTGTCCTGTCCTGGGGCTGAGAATAGGGAAAGTGGTGGTGGGGGGGAGGAGAGATACCACTAGAAGGGGAGGTGAGAGGAGTCACTGCTGATATTACTGGGAGGAGGAGAGTAGGGCTTAAAACTGCCAGAGTACCTATGGTTGCCTGGATACCAGTGATGCCGTAGAGCTGTGGTTGCCTGGATACCAGTGATGATTAGTACCTGTGGTTGCCTGGATACCAGTAATGCCTTAGACCTGTGGTTGCCTGGATACCAGCGATGCTTTAGAGCTGTGGTTGCCTGGATACCAGTGATGATTAGTACCTGTGGTTGCCTGGATACCAGTAATTCCTTAGACCTGGGGTTGCCTGGATACCAGAGGTGATTAGTACCTGTTGTTGCCTGGATACCAGTGATGTCTCGTATGCGTTGGTTTCCTTGATACCATTGATGCCTAGCATCTCAGCTTTCTTCAGCACAGCACACGTGATGCCAGTCGTGCGCTGAGCGCTGTGAAAGGGAGCAGCCATTGGCTCCTTGCTGCCACTGTCAGTGCTGAATTTCTTCATCAGGAGCGCTCACAATTAGGGCCAGCTCACACGGAGGCAAAGTTGCCGAATCTCGCCTGCCTCAGCGTGTCAATGGGTTGGCTTGTGTGCCTCCACTTCCACTGCTCTCCGCTCAAAGAATTGACATGTCCACAAGCCATCCCATAGACACACTGTGTGACACTAAGGCAGGCGGACATTCCGCCACTTTTGCTCCGTGTGAACTGGCACTTAATAATGCCACTTGCAGCACCCGGTGTGGGGGGAGCGGGACAAACATAAATCAATATATATAGTGTTTGTTCTCCATCTTTGCTTTCTCTTACAGATGAGCCGGCTCTGTAGCTGGCAGCAATGCAGTATATCAGTGTCACTATGTGCAGCATTTACACTCATCAGTCCTGATCACATAACAATCATTTTACAGCATCACAGTTTATGATTAATGATGGTTTTATTGTTAATATTCTCCTTTGTTATAACTGATCATTTATCACTGCGATTGCTCAGAAACAAGTGAATATTGGTGATATTTAGCAACATTTCATGGGTGATTAATATGGTGTATTCAAGCATAAGCTTAGGGTGCATCCACCGCTAACTGCTCCTCCCTCATCACTGACTGCTCCTTCCTCCCTCACAGGCCCCTCTTCCATCACTGACTGCTCCTCCCTCATCACTGACTGCTCCTCCCTCACAGGCCCCTCCTCCATCACTGACTGCTCTTCCCTCATCACAGGCTCCTCCTCCATCACTGACTGCTCCTCCCTCATCACTGACTGCTCCTCCCTCACAGGCCCCTCCTCCATCATGACTGCTCCTCCCTCATCACTGACTGCTCCTCCCTCACTGGCCACTCCTCCATCACTGACTGCTCCTCCCTCATCACTGACTGCTCTTGCCTCACTCACAGGCCCCTCCTCCATCATTGACTGCTCCTCTGTCACATACAGGCCCCTCTTCCATCACTGACTGCTCCTCTCTCACTTACAGGCCCCTCCTCCATGACTGACTGCTCCTCCCTCATCACTTACTGCTCCTTCCTCACAGGCCTCTCTTCCATCACTGACTGCTCCTCTCTCACTTACAGGCCCCTCTTTCATCACTGACTGCTCCTCTCTCACTTACAGGCCCCTCTTTCATCACTGATTGCTCCTCCCTTACAAACAGGCCCCTCCTCCAATACTGAATACTCCTCCCTCATCACTAACAGTCCTCTCCTCTATCACTGACTGCACGTCCCTCACTCACAGGCCTCTCTTCCATCACTGATTGCCTCTTCCTAATCAATGACAGGTCCCTCCTCCCTCACTCACAGGCCCTTCCCCATCACTGTCAGACTCCTCCTCCATCACCAACTGCTCCTGCCTCATGAATGGACAAATGGACCCTGACTTGGATTACACCAGATAGCACAATACTCCCTTCGAAATGATCGCGCAGATGACCAGATTGGCAAGGTCCTGGGATTGCAGTGATAGGGCTAATAGAGAGCACTCTAAACAACAGGTAGATACAAATGGAATTTTTTTTACTGAACAAGGGACGTGTTTTGGCTCTCGCATCTAATAGAGTTTACAAAGCCTCAAATCCAAAGTAATTTAAAGGGCAAGCCCCATCTATTAGATGCGAAAGCCGAAACACTTGTTCAGTAAAAGACTCTCCGTTTGTATCGACCTGCTGTTCAGAGTGCCCTCTGTTAGCACTATCACTGCAATCCCAGGACCTTGCCAGTCCGGTCATCTGCAGGGCCATTTCTAAGGAAGTATTGTGCTATCTGGCGTAATCCAAGCCAGGGTCTATTCATCCTTGTTACACCTAGTCGCTGACTAGAGTGCATCCCGGCCAGCTGTACTGATTCCCCTGGATATAATAGCTCTGCATAGAGCTGTGCTTAGTGCACAACCGACTAAGGTGAGTGTGCAGTTACAGGCACCTTGTCTGCACTGTTTGTCTGACCTACTTTATACCAGGGCTGTAAACTCTGAGCTAGTTTTGGGTGGAGTCGGAGTCGTAAAAAAATTTACCCACTTCGACTCCAGCTTTTAAATAATCTTATAAAATTTATATCAAAACAATTCTAAAAAATTTTAAGTTTTGATCATCAATATATTTTATGAGCAACATTCAAATAGGACACTGCCCCTATTAGATAAGGGTGATCGGGAAAAAGTTGTCGGTCACTATTTGCCAGTTGTTTCTGAGCTTGAGTCCATTGTTTGGGTGGAGATCTGTGCTGTTCTCTTCCTGGATGCTGGATGACTGTATATGAGCAGCAGTGTAATGAGAAGGAGGAGGAGAAACCATAAATAGTGTAGACTGTGTGTTTGTGCGCTATGACTGCAGCAGGTTATGTGTGTGTGTGCTATGGCTACAACAGGCTGTGTGTGTGTGTGTGTGTGCTATGGCTGCAGCAGGCTGTGCATGTGGTCTATGGCTGCAGCAGGCTATGTGTGTATGTGTGTGTGCTATAGCTGCAGCAGACTATGTGCGTGTGCTATGGCTGCAGCAGGCTATGTGTGTATGCTATGGCTGCAGCAGACTATGTGTGTGCTATGGCTGCAACAGGCTGTCTGTGCTATGACTGCAGCAGGCTGTGTGTGTGCGTGCTATGGCTGCAGCAGGCTGTGTGTGTGTGCGCTATGGCTGCAGCAGGCTGTGTGTGTTCTAGGGCTGCAGCAGGCTGTGTGTGCGCTGTGGCGACAGCGGGCTGTGAGTGTGTGCTATGGCTGCAGCAGGCTGTGTGTGTATGTGTGTGTGCTATGGCTGCAGCAGGCTGTGTGTGTGCGCTGTGGCTGCAGCGGGCTGTGAGTGTGTGTGTGTGTGCTATGGCTGTAGCTGTGTGTGTGTATGCTATGGCTGCAGCAGACTATGTGTGCTACGACTGCAGCAAGCTGTGTGTTTGTGTCTGCTAGGGCTGTAGCAGGCTGTGTGTGTGTGTGTGTGTGTGTGTGTGCGCGCTGTGGCTGCAGCGGTCTGTGAGTGTGTGTGTGCTATGGCTGCAGCTGTGTGTGCATGCTATGGCTGCAGCAGACTGTGTTTTGGCTATTGAAATTAAAGGGGTACTCTGGGCAACAGTGAAAAATCCAGGGGGAAATTGGGGTGGTTGGTTCAAAATAAAGAAATTCTATTTACCCGTTCCCGTGAAACCCATTATCCTGGTCACGCCCCTCTGGGGGGTGGACCTCTCAGACATCTGCACATGTGTGCACATATACAAAATATATATATATATATATATATATATATATATATATATAATGTTGGTCATTCTTTTGCTAAATTCCCCTCTTTGGTGACTGGTTTTCAGGCCAGGCTGTGAAGGCCTCATCTCCTGGAGCAGCAGGAGAAGGATACAGGTAGAATATGAAGCGATAGAGGAGACTGACAAAAAGCTCAACAACTGGAGAACGTCCGGCAGATGAGGAGCGGGCGTGACGCCCCTGAGGATCAGATGGGGACAGAGATGGCTGAGCCGCAGGTATCACCTCATACATAGACCCACGTTAGATTTCCACTGTGGTTATTGGTGCGGAAATGGCACAGATTTTCCCTTTGACAAATAATCCCACAAGATTTCTGCTGCACTTAATCCCTCCTTGACTGGAGTGCTGCAAAATATTTTTAGGAAACAAAAGATACGAAGATGGAAAATAAAGATATTGGGGGAGATTTATTAAACCTTATGAAAAACTATATGTTTCTATAGTGCATGGAGCGCTGAGGATGAGTAGGATTCATGCTGTCATCCTCGGCACCGTTTCTGTTGAATTAGGAGATTAATCTGTATGCTAATAAGTTGTTTTGGGCACTGTCCAGCCCGCTCTGCTGATATTCATTAGGGGGGTGGAGCGGCCAGGGGGCAGATCATTACATGTTGGAGCTGTAGCCCCTCCCCCAGTGCACCAAAACAACTTACAACTTAGGGATTTAACTCCTAATATCACAGAAATTGTGCTGAGGATGAAGGGAAGAAACTTAACTTCATCCTCAGCACCCTGTGTGAGAGATATCACCAGTAGTAATAGTTTCCCTTTAACATTGCAGTACAAAGTGTATAACACTGTCATTAGTTCTGTAGGTGTTCAGTAGATGACAGATTTGCTTTAAAGGAATTATCTAGAATTAGAAAAACATTCTTCCAAAAATAGCGGCATACATGTCCTCAGGTTGTGTGTGGTATTACAACTCAGTTCCATTCACTTCAGTGAATCTGAGCTGCAATTCCATGAACAAACTGAGGACAGGAGTGGTGCTGTTTCTATAGGAATATGGTCATGTTTTACTAATCCTGGATAACCTCTTTAAGGTTTTTAGTCTGGTTTTGCCAAACAAATAAAGGATTGTTCTGGAGACTCAAAAATACCCCCCTTAATTTACTAATACATTGCTTTAATAAAGTTACATTACTTTCTAAGATAACTTTATTAAAATAAATGTATGTATTTTGGTAGCAAATAGTCGACCATTTATTCATACATTTCCAGCAGGAATAAAAGGAGTGACACAATGCAGAGCGCTCAGAAGAGACGCTCCACAATTGCTTTCAGGAATATGAGTTTTTCCTAAACCAGACATGTCAGGAGAGCTGACCGATCCTCCAGATCCTCTGATCAGTGCTTTACTCTCTCATATAGTCGGCAGTGTGATAACTTGTGTACAAATGATTCTGACCACTGCATGGCGGTATTATTGGCTGTATTGTTCTTTGTGTAGCGGTAATGGATACTTGTCACCTGTGCCTGATCATGTGACTTGGTGTTTCCATGGTCCACTGTTATTTTCCTTCTTATGACCATAGTGTAGTTCACATGTTTAAGCAGGTATCGAAGACTGTCATAAAGTAAAGCAAGAGTGCCGTGACATGCGTTGTGTACTGAAATAGGAGGTAACACCCCCCCCACACACACACACACACCTACACCTAATGGGGAAATTGCCTAACTACCGGGGGCATCTACTTATGAGGGGGGATTAACCTACTGCACTTCTGCCCCTTCATTCTAGCAATCAGTAAGGGTCTCAGCACCTTTTCCCCACCCACACAATCTTCTAGCGTGTCACTATGACATATCAGAAGTTTGTCCAAATAATAGGAAACCTTTAAAAAATGTTAAATAAAAAATATAAGAAAACTGCCCACTTGATGAAAATTTAACTCACCCCCTTTTTCCCATTTTTCAAATAAAAATGTAACTAAAAACATCCAGACTTGGTATCACCATGTGCGGAATGATCCGGACACTACCTGGAAGTAAAGACACAGACACAAAGATGTAACGGGGCAAAAAAAGATATTTTATTTCAAGTTATAGGGAGAGTAATTTGACATGTATGACTGTGGGGGCTGTGAGGCTGAGATGATCCTGAGGAAGGCAAAAACCCCTAAGAGGGAAGAGTCAATTGTCCTCAAGGGGAAAAATTCCTTCCCGACCCCAAATGTGGCGATCAGAGCAAGTCCCAGGATCACAGCCGCTATCTATGTGTAGTGCATGTTTATGTGTATATATGTGTGTGTGTGTAGTCGTCATGTGTCTGTGAGGTGCGATACTTACCAGGCCTGTAGCGGAGAGTTCAGGGATAATAGCGCTGTGGTAAGATCACTGGTGTCAATGGCCCCAGGGCTACAACAAGCAGCTATTATTCCTGAACTCTCCAGGTGCCAGATGGAAAATACTCACCGGCTGCTCCTGGGGTGTAGAGGGTCATCAGGAGGTGGTGGTTTCTGATGCCAGCAGACGTGAATTTACTGTGCAGCGGCAGGAGGGGGTTAAAGGAGTCTTCGCCTCCTTTTTCTGATTTTAAAGGGGTCCTCCTTTTCCCCATTTGAGGCAAATGAACCCCAATGATGTTAATGGCGCCTTATTTGCTTTTGATGTTACAGTGGTTATCTGGGGAGCCGAAAAGGCATTTCCTTTCCTCTCTCACCGGCATCTCACTTCCAGTTTGGTGGCATCTCATCCTGACAACTTCTGACCTGGCACAGAGGTGGCGGCTGAGGTGGGAGATCAGTTACTATGGTGTGATCGCCACATGTGGGTGAAACCAGTCCCGCCGGTAGTGGCCAATGTATCCACAGTGTTGGAATGTCGTGTGTACATTGGCTACCACTGATTTCACCCACATGTGACAATCGATGCCCAGTACCTGCCCCACTGTCTCAGCCCGCTGCCTTTATGTCAAGTCAGATAGTGTAGAATGAGAAGATACCAAACCGGAGGAGAGACAAAAGTAAAGATAATGCCTTCTAGCTCCCTAGCTAACTTATCTAATGGCGCCTCCTCCAGACCCCTCTAGGTGTTCTTAGAGTCTAGTCCTCCTATTTTTGATGGTAAAAGGGGGCTCCTCCTTCCCCTATATGAGGCAAATAAATCCTCCTGATGTTATGGGCCCCTAATTTGCCTCTAGATGTTAAAAAGGGGTTATCTGGGGAGCTGAAAAGATATTTCCACCATAACCAGCATCTCACTTCCAGTTCGGACTCATCTCATCCCAACATCTTCTGACCTGGCAAAGGTCTGAGACAGTAGATCAGGTACTATGGTGTGATCACCACATGTGGGTGAAACTCACCGCCAGCAGTGGTCAATGTACGCGCAATGTTGTGATGACATTGGCAACATTGTTTGTACATTGACCGCCACTGGTTTCACCCGCATGCGACAATCACAACAAAGTACCTGGCCCACTGTCTCAGGCCGCCTCCGTTTTGCCAGATAAGAAGATGATGGTGCAAGAGGAGGCCAAACTAGAAGTGAGACGCCGGCGAGGAAGGAAATGCCTTTTTAGTAACCTAGATAACCCCTTTAAGGGCACCTCCTCCAGACCCCTCTAGGTGTTCTTAGAGTCTAGTCCTCCTATTTTTGATGGTAAAGGGGGTTCCTCCTTCCCCCATAAGAGGCAAATAAATCCTCCGGATGTTATGGGCCCCTATTTGCCTCTAGATGTTAAAAGGGGTTATCTGGGCAGCTGAAAAGATATTTCCACCATTACCAGCATCTCACTTCCAGTTCGGACTCATCTCATCCCAACATCTTCTGACCTGGCAAAGGTCTGAGACAGTAGATCAGGTACTATGGTGTGATCACCACATGTGGGTGAAACTCACCGCCAGCAGTGGTCAATGTACGCGCAATGTTGTGATGACATTGGCAACATTGTTTGTACATTGACCCCCACTGGTTTCACCCGCATGCGACAATCACAACAAAGTACCTGCCCCACTGTCTCAGGCCGCCTCCGTTTTGCCAGATAAGAAGATGATGGTGCGAGAGGAGACCAAACCAGAAGTGAGACGCCGGCGAGGAAGGAAACGCCTTTTTAGTTGCCTAGATAACCCCTTTAAGGGCACCTCCTCCAGACCCCTCTAGATGTTCTTAGAGTCTAGTCCTCCTATTTTTGATGGTAAAGGGGGCTCCTCCTTCCCCCATGAGAGGCAAATAAATCCTCCGGATGTTATGGGCCCCTATTTGCCTCTAGATGTTAAAAGGGGTTATCTAGGCAGCTGAAAAGATATTTCCACCATTACCAGCATCTCACTTCCAGTTCGGACTCATCTCATCCCAACATCTTCTGACCTGGCAAAGGTCTGAGACAGTAGATCAGGTACTATGGTGTGATCACCACATGTGGTTGAAACTCACCGCCAGCAGTGGTCAATGTACGCGCAATGTTGTGATGACATTGGCAACATTGATTGTACATTGACCGCCACTGGTTTCACCCGCATGCGACAATCACAACAAAGTACCTGTCCCACTGTCTCAGGCCGCCTCCGTTTTGCCAGATAAGAAGATGATGGTGTGAGAGGAGACCAAACTAGAAGTGAGACGCCGGCGAGGAAGGAAACGCCTTTTTAGTTACCAAGATAACCCCTTTAAGGGCACCTCCTCCAGACCCCTCTAGGTGTTGTGAGTGTCTATTCCTCCTATCTCTGATGGTAAAAGGGGGCTCCTCCTCCCCCATGTGTGGTAAATGTATCCTCCGGATGTTATGGGCGTCCCATTTACCACTTGATGTTCCGGACGCCTCCTCCTCCAGACAGCTCCAGATGGTCGGGTGTCTTCTCCTCACTCTGGCGGGCCGGTGTTACCTAGATAGGATATATAACAAGCAATGTGTTAATAATGACAGGTTACATATATAGGCTCCATATGAATATACAGTCAGAATAAAAGTGATCTGAGGTGTGATGGGATTTTGGGTACTCACCTTTACTCCTCCTTGGTGGCGCAGCAGCAGCAGAACAGCGCCCGCAGTCTATAAGGGAAGGAGAAAAACCAGCATGACTTTCCTGAGATCAGACCCGTCAGCAGTGATGGGGAATAGACATTACACTGGAGAGAGGGGACTCAGTGCTATCCTAGTGGGTGAGATACAGGCGGCACCATGTCACTTGTATGTCTGTATTATGTACATGAGGCCTTTCATGGTTATTATATGTGACTGGTAATATAATATATAGTGATGACATGAGGATATACAGTGCAGCAATAGAGGTGTGTTATCATGTAAGTGTATCATCCCTTATATTTACCTGGATAAGATGGATCTCCTCCTGCTGCTGCTTCTGCTGAGGAGAAGTGACCAAGAAATGGAGGGAAATCAATGGTTAGTGTAAGGAAACCAGAATTTCTGAGCACATTATATAGAAACAATATAAAGCAAATGTATTCCTATAGCTGGGCCATCAGCTCCTGCAGCTACATGTATTATAGTCAGGTCTAGTTCTATCCTTCCAGCATTTATTACCAGCTCTATTCACACCTGCAGTAATATAATATTCACCATTACCCACAATAGAAATTAGATCCACCTCCAAATAGAGCGCCCCCTGTCCTCTCTATACAGGATGGTAAATAACAAATCCTTGTATTCACAATGTTATCAGCTTTGTTTCATTACCTGGGGATCTCCTCAGTCGTCGCCTCCTCGTCCTCCTCTTCTTCTCTGTGTATAGAATGTAAACCATCTCATATATAAATGTATTATTATATCACACATTATATGGTTCATTGTAAAGAAAGTGATTGCAAAGGTAATGGATTGAGCTGTACATTGCTGTATGCATTTACCATGATAGTACTATATATGTCGGGAACGGACAAAAAAAACATGTATTCACAATACATAAGCTTTGTTTCATTACCTGGGGATCTCCTCGGTGGTCGCCTTGTCCTCCTCTTCTTCCTCTTCTCTGTGTATAGAATGAAAACCATCTCATATATAAATATATTGTTATATTACAGATTATAGAGTTTATTGTAAAGAAAGTGATTACAAAGGTAATGAATTGTACATTGTGTTGACCATAGTGGTACTATATATGTCAAGTAAACTAAAGTATGAAGTGTATGGGGACCTTAATGGCTATCTCACAGTGTCAGCAGTTTGGTATGTGAATAAATGCTGTTCAAATAAATGGAAAAATATGATGCTATGTCTAACTAGAGCGCCCCCTATCCTGTCCTCCCGCAGCTCCTCTCTCTATACTGGATGGTGAAAAAATAAACATACAACACTATAAGCTTTGAGCCCTCACCTGGGGATGTCCGCCGCCTCGTCCACGTCTTCGTCAACTTCACTGAATATAGAATATAAACCAGCTCATATTTATACATATATGAAGATCTATTAAGACCCGTGTATGCCCAGGGGCGCACATTGGTAAATCTGCCCCATAGATTTTGGGGATATGTGACTACACAGAGTTTTGAGTGGGGAACTCTGATCTCCATGGACTCATACTGTCAACCCATATAATGTAGATGATTTTATCTCTTCTTCATACTTACATGATGGTCTGCAGGTTAGGGTGCCAAGTTCGTAGTGGAAACCGGCCCTTCCTGTAACAGAGAACATAGGTTTGGTTAGGATGATTTTTACTTTGTCCCATTTGAAACTTTCAGAAAATGTTATTTATTGTGACGTCTCAATAAAAACATGAATTCCACTAATGATATTTATTAACCCCTTATCATCACTGCCAGTTGTCTCCCTAACACTGTTGCCCTATTTTTAAAATTTGACATGAACAATTTTTCATGGCAGTAACTTTTTTTTATGCCTCTAAGTGATTCTGACATTGTGTTCCATGACACATCAAGTGGCAGTGTTTTTTTGTAAAACAGGGTGTGTTCACATGTACCAGATCCGCTGCGGATTCAGTACTGTGAAGGTGAATGGGTCCCATACATGCAGCGGGGCCACGGCTGTGTGAGGTTCCCGGCTCCCCTCACTTCTCTTCAGCCAATCAGTGCTGCCGTGCACTGATTGGCTAAAGAGGAGCGAGGGGAGCCTCACGATGCCGCGGCGCCGAGCAGGTAATGTATGCTCGGGGACGGGGCTGCGGGCTGTGGCGGGCGGCAGTGGATCCGCTGCGTGTATGGGACCCATTCATCTTCACAATACTGAATCCGCAGTGGATTTCGCTGCAAACTCGCAGCGTGAAATACGCGGATCAGTACGTGTGAACGTACCCTAAAAAATCTAAAATTTCTTGAACACATAGGATTTTAGTTGAAATTCTCTACTTGCCTGATAAATTAATTATTATTGATAATTTACAGAATAGTTACCTTATGTTGGCAAAATTTTATATTTAATTTTTAAATTTTGTTTAGAACGTTTAAGAGCTTAAACATTTAGTAGCAGTTTCGATATTTCAATGAAAATGTAAAAAATATTTTGGAACCACCCTATTTCAAAACCTGCACCCCCTAAACTTGCACCCCCTCCTGAGGAAAAAAAATCAAATCAACTTGTGTCAAAATTAATAAAAAAATTTTTTTTTTATTCCCTCATTTTCTAGTTTAATAGTTTTTTCTCTCTGTAACATAGCAGCCGGTGTTGGCAGAGAACTGCAACTCCATATTTATTCCCTGATTCTGAAGTTTGAGAAATCTGTTAATAGCGTCTCTAGAGCTCCACATGTCTGACACATAGGTCTTAGACACCAAGGAGCACCTAGTGGATTTAGGGGTCCCCTTTTATTTAGGATATTATGTAGGCCTCATATCAATTTGCAGAGGGCTTGGGGTGCTAACATATTTTTGTGTGAAATGTTGATGTTTTGTTTTTTTTTGTGCATTCTAGGCCACATATGATCACTTTTTATTCTATTCTTTTATGGGGTGAAGCAAGTAAAAAACAGAAACAAACAAACTATGGTAAAAATGATTTATTTGATGTCATTGCTGTTTTTTGATGTAGTGTTATTACCTGAACATCCATGGCGCATCCATGATCTTCATCTTCCACCTATTACATGACAAAAAAATTGCATATTATAAAGGAAATATTAGTCAGTCCTCCAAGTGCTGCATATTGGGGAGGTTTTATAGAAACTGGTAAATTGGAAATCCACTGCCCAGATTTATTAAAACAGATGATCTGACTATAAAAGCGCTCTTAGCACTGGGTATTTGGGTTTAAATATTTGAAAAATTTGCGTAAAATCTTGGTTAAACTATGTTTAACGTACAATATGTGAGTGCACCTTTAAAAAAGTCTTCTTACTTTTCTTATATTAAACCAATGGACATTTTTTAACATACCCAAGGTGACGTTGCTAGTTCTCCCTTCTGTGTACCTGAGTAAGTGTCTTAAAGGCGCGGCTTAACCTCTAAAGTGCCACCGCTCCGATTCCCCCCTGCCTTTCCCCTATCAACTTGACTGATTGTTTTGGCTTGGCCGTCAGTCATGATGATAGAGGAGACTTAGTTGAGACAAAGGGCCATGTTACACGGACTAATCGGCAATGTAAATGAGTGCCGACCTGCTAGATTGTCCATCATTTACTGAGCCTAATACACGCCTCAATAATAGAGCAGCAAGGGCTGTTTATATCTTTGGCGATGTCCAAGCAGTCCTTATATATAAAGTATATACATGTGCTTCTGCTCGCTTCCCGGTATACATGTGCTTCTGCTCGCTGCCCGGTATCTTCCTGGCTGCTGCTGCTGCTGCCAGGAAGATACCGAGGAGCAGGCAGAAGCACCAGGGAGCGTGGAGCATAGGCTTGTTGGTTTTAGACGAGACCCCCTACAAACATGTCTTTGTGACTGATGCAACTATAATATTACTGTAACATATATTACTATGAGATACTTACACCCAGTTCTCGAACTCCTCTCTGATTTTTTCATCCCTGTTAGGGATAGAATAGAGAAGATAGTGAAAACCTAACACACATCAAGGGACATCAGTTTTCTAGGAGAACTTCATCAATAAGAAGACAATTTAGGCATTCTCACCATGATCAGTGTCTATAGGGGAGGAATTATAGGGTCACACAAGTTTTATGTTTTAATTTTACATTTAAGGAAAATGCGGCAAAGTTTGCTAGAAAAAAATGCAAGTAAAAGCAAGCAAAAATTTTTCTTTCAAATCAGCTGGTGCCAGAAAGTGCCAGAGATTTGTAATTTACTTCCATTAAAAATCTCAAATCTTCCATTACTTATCAGCTGCTGTATGTCCTGTAGGAAGTGGTGTATTCTTTCCAGTCTGTAGAGCTTGTGAGCTTTTCTATGTGGATTTGCTGCTTCTCTGGACAGTTCCCGTCCCAGACAGAGGTGGCAGCTGATACCTACTTGAAGAGTTTTTTTAATAGAAGTAAATTACAAATCTCTGGCACTTTGTGGCACCAGTTGATTTGAAAGAAAATTTTTTCCTGAACTACCCCTTTAAAAAAAAACCTAATTAAAAAAAACACAGATTTTTGTAGGCTTGTTGTTACTGGCCTCTCTTCCTGTCAATCATTCTGACGAGTGTGCTGACAGGCAGACAGCGGTGACTAGATATGTGCACCCAGATGACTACCTCCCCGTCTCTGCCTGCTGCGCGCTCTAGTAGTCAAACCTCTTTTTCCCTGGTATACAGCTTCTGCTGCGGCTGGTATGTGCCCAGGCTGCTCAGGAGCTGTATACAGTGCTCCAGGGAACCATATCAGCCCAAATGTGCTGATTGGTTCCCTTTAAGATGAGACCTCCCTGCAAACATGTCTATGTGACTGATATAACCAATATATTATTATAATATATTTTACTATGAGATACTTACTCCGAATCCTCCTCCTCTTCTTCGATGTCTTCATCACTGCTGTTAGGGATAGAAAAGAGAACATAGTGAAAACCTAACACACATTACAGACAGCAGTTTTCTGGCAGAACTTTAATACTAGTTAATTTGGAAGATTTTTTTTTTTACATTATTATATTTTACTATGAGATACTTACTCCGAATCCTCCATATCCTCCTCCTCCTCCTCGGTGTCGTCCTGGCTCCTGTTAGGGATAGAATAGAGAAGATAGTGAAAACCCAACACACATTACAGACAGCAGTTTTCTGGCACAATTTCAATAAGAAGACAGTTTATATAGAGACATCCTGGCGCTGATCGGTGTCTATAGGGGAGGAATTATAGGGTCACACAAGTTACAGTTTTAGTTTTACATTTAAATAAAATGCTACAAAGTTTGCTGAAAAAAAACAAATAATGTGCAATTAAAGGGGTAGTTCAGCAAACATTTTTTTCTTTCAAATGAACTGATGCCTGAGATTTGTAATTTACTTTTTTTATTAAAAATCTCAACTCTTAAGTACTTATCAGCTTCTGTATGTCCAGCAGGAAGTGGTGTATTTTTTCCAGTCAGGTGAGCAGGAGAGGTTTTCTATGGGGATTTGCTGCTGCTCTGGGCAGTTCCTGTCACAGGCAGAGGTGGCATCAGAGAGCACTGTGTCAGACTGGAAAGAATACACCACCTCCTGCAGGGCGTACAGCAGCTGAGAAGTACTGGAGCTTTTTTTTTAATAGAAATAAAATACAAATTTCTGACACTTTGTGGCACTAGTTGATTTAAAAGATTTTTTTTTTTTTAACTACCCCACTAAAAAAAAAAAAAACTGAACAGTAAACATGTCTTTGTGACTGATATAACTATTATATTATTGTATTTTACTATGAGATACTTACTCCGAATCCACCTCCTCCTCCTCCGCGGTGTCTTCCTCACTGCTGTTAGGGATAGAATAGAGAAGATAGTGAGAACCTAACACACATTACAGACAGCAGTTTTCTGGCAGAACCTCATCAATAAGAAGACAAGTTATATAGAGACATCCTGGCGCTGATCGGTGTCTATAGTGGAGGAATTATAGGGTCACACAAGTTACATTTTCAGTAAAGATTTACTTACCCGGAATCCGATCCTCCATCTAAAAGAAAAAAAAAAAAAGAAAAGTGTTAGATTTAAATATGTCTTTTAACCCCATCATGTAACTTTCACAATGTTTCACAGCAATGGGGTAGGGGACTGGTGTCATATATATGATGAGATGTTAGACATGAAATCTATGGAGGTGATGGTATAGACAGGAAAAACTCACCCTCGCCGTCATCCTGTGCAGCCTGAAATAGGAAATAGAGAGAGTAAGCAGAGGACATTGGTATATTGCCGAGCATGAAACGTCTGTGTACATCTGAGCTATTTGCTTGTTGTTTTTTCTATGGCCATAGAAATAATTGATATCTCAATTATTTCCTGCCGTTCTACATTGACTTCAATGCTGTTTTCAATGCAACAACGGCCGTTGTTCGTACAATGTGTGAACATATTCTAAAAGTCTAAATGAATAAAGCATATACTTACCTCTGCACACTCCCCGGTGCTTCTGCCTGCGCCCCAGTGTCTTCCTGGCTTCTGCAGACAGCAGGCAAAAGCCAGGAAAATATCACAGGCAGAAGCATCGGGCAGTGTGCAGAGGTAAGTATATACTTTATTATTTTCCTTACACATTCATCAGCCGTTGGCCGTGCATCGTTATTACACATAGCAATGCGCAATCGCCGGCCAATGTTTTGGGGTTAGGACCAAAAGATTGCAGCTGCCCCTCCACACCACAGGGCTCTCCTCTGCCAGTCTCCCTGACCTCCCAGTACCCGTCCCCAGGCCGCGCGCCACCCTTCTTGAGTGCTCCAATGCCCACTGCGAAGCCAAAATCAAGTAGCGGCACCAAGTAGCCAGCGGTACTGCCTCTCTCTGCTGTGGCTGCAGGGAACACCTGTTTAGAGTGGGGATTACCCTGAGGGGAATCCCCGTTTTAAATGGGTGTTCCCTGCAACAGAGGTAGAGAGAGAGGCAATAGCGACCGCTGTTTAAACTTGAAATCACTACTTGATTTTGGCACTGCAGCAGGCATTGGAGGAGGATGGCAGGGGCTTGGTCAGAGGTCCAAGGAGGTCAGAAAGGCCAGTGGAGGTGAGCCCTGTCGGGAAGAAGCTTCGGCCAGTGTATGCTCCACCAGGCGGCTGCCGGACCAGAGAGCTGGGACGGGGCTCAAGAAGGAAGGTGGGCGGCCTGGGTATCAGGTGGTCGGGGAGACTGGTGGAGAAGAGCCTTGTGGAGGCAAGAGGCAACTGTAGCAGCTTGGGGAATGTCGCCGGTGTCCGAACCAGATAGCAGGGGTCGTGGGGACTCTAGGAGTGTAGGCGGCAGCCTGGGGACAGGTCCAGGGGCTGGAGCAGCTGTTCCCAGCAGCAGGAAGAAGCATAGGCAGCGCGCCAAGTTCAAATAGGCGCCCGCTCTTGCATCTCTCTATGCCTCCGCTGCAGGGAACAACGATTTAGACTATTTCTCCTTGTAATAAAGAAAATGATCAGGTGATGACAATGTTGATCGCTGATGATCGTGTCTTTTGATCCTGATCTAAAATCATTGGCTGCGACTACGCACAGCAATATGTAAAAACCATGCCTCCTCCCAAACTCGCTTCTCTTCCTAACCGCCCATCAGGCGAGCGGGGGGGATATGGCAGGCATACGCCTGGGAGAAGAGGCAAATCTGCGCCTTCTCCCTGGCATACGCCCCGGCCACAGCCTTGATAAAGTTCTCCCTCTGTGTTGATACATTTCAAACCACAAGAGATATTGCAGATATGGTATTAGCAATCGATTTCTAAGACAATTGTAGTCATCTTTAATGTACTACATGACCATCTTGATTGTGGCTTCCAAGATGGCAGCCATGTTCCAGACATGCAGTAATACCTCGGTTCCCGAACCATATCTTTGGTATGTTTTCCTTGGTTTGTCTTTTTTTATATGCTACGTGACCACCTTTCCACTGGAAAAATTTGCCCTTGATCCAATATGGCGGCCATTAAAATGGTGGCATATCAATAAAAAGTAGAAACTCCCAAAACCTGCGCCACAGATGAATATAATGAAGATAGATCAGTGATCAGTGATTTCGGATAATTGTATTAAAATGCCCATCCAGTACACATTGGGGGTAATATACATCATATTTGTGTCACGTTGTTAGATACAAAACTCTCATATATGCTGCATCATCTATTTCTGGTATAATTTGCGTATTTACTCATCACTTTTGGGGGGGGTGGGGGGTTGTGGGTGAAAAATGCGGACAATGATCCAACAAATCAGTGTAAGCTTTTATCCAGTAATCAGCACAAGATGTAGGGGGTTATGTGGCTTATAAAGAAGTAGAAAAATACTGCTGCTTTTTTAAGAACAGCGCCATGCTTATCTTCAGGCTTTATGTGGTATTACAACTCAGCTTTATTCACATCACTAGTAAATGTGCCGCAGTACCACAGAAAAACTGAGGACAATTGGGGCACTGTTTATGGATGGGTGCAGCTATGACCCAGATTTATCAAACTGTGGAAGTTTATGTTCACACACAGTTAAAACAACAGTGGTTGTCTAACACGGCCATTGTTGGCAGAGTCTTGTCATAAAAAATACAATGTGTGAACGTAGCCTAAAACTGAAACTGGTGTCTGCTGCCCACAGCAACCAATCACGGCTCAGCTTTCCAGAGAATCTGTCAGGTCCATTCCAGGTACAGAGCTGCAGACACAGGCAGATAGGTAATAGAGAGAGAATACAAGGGAAGCCTGTGTCTTTGCTGATGGCCATTTGTACAGTTATAAAATTGTATTTTATATGTATCAGTCATTTATTTTCCTAATCTTCACATATATATAGACGAATAAGCTGACCTGTATACCAGAAGAAAACATAGTATTATTGGTAGTAATATATAACTTTTTTAAATATAGATAAAAAACTAATCAAGAACAGTGTGTGTGCTCACCTCCACAGCAAAACCAAACCACAAAAACTATATACAGATAGACCACAGTATCATCATGCATCACTCAGTCAGGTGCGATAATACACATAGAGGCAACATAGTAGCTGCAAACAATGTATGATAGCAAATGCAAGATCAACCAATAAACAAGCAGGTGTAAACACGATGGGATGCACGCCAGTATAGATAGGTACAGGAGCTATTAACCCTGTTCCGCCCTGAGCATGGTGCACCAATCCACCCCTCCTCACTCAGGGAATCATCAGAGTAGATGCCCTTATAATGGCGGCTCCTGCCCTGTGCTGTCCCTACTCCCAGACCCTATGCTTACCCTTATCCTGCTCCCTACACGGCGTTTCATCTACAAAGGACTCGTCAGGGAAGGATGATAGATCCCGGGTATAGCACTGCATCGGAGTCCTGTACAGTGTGCGTCCGGCCTCAATAAACGTGGCACATCACAGCAGTGGCCGGAATGCCTGGAGGACACTAATAGCCTGATCTGTGGCTGTGTGACACAACTAGATCAGGCTATTAGCACCTTCCAGGCACTCCGGCCACTGCTGTGATGTGCCACGTTTATTGAGGCCAGATGCACACAGTACCGGACCCCGATGCAGTGCTATACCCGGGATCATCATCCTCCCCTGACAAGTCCTTTGTACATGAAATGCCGTGTAGGGAGCTGCATAAGGGTAAGTGTAGGGTCTGGGAGTAGGGACAGCACAGGGCAGTAGCCGCCATTATGAGGGCGTCTACTCCGATGGTTCCCTCGGTGAGGAGGGGTGGATTGGTGCACCATGCTCAGGGTGTAACAGGGTTAATAGCTCCTGTACCTATCTATACTGGCGTGCATCCCATCGTGTTCACACCTGCTTGTTTATTGGTTGATGTTGCATTTGCTATCATACATTGTAGCTACTATGTTGCTACTATGTGTATTATTGACAGTGCACAATGACATTACACTGTATGGAATCACTGCCGTCGTGTATACACTATTGCTGTGATTCTCTGCGTCTGCAAAAAATAATTGACGAGTCTATTTTGTGCCTCCGCTATTCAGTAAAAAGCGGCTGCACAAGATAGCCTGTTTCCACAATGTAAAGGACTATTGGCACACCCAAATGTGCCCGCATTCGAATTTAAATGAAGAGATGGTGACCTGGCCGATACTACAGTATTGTCCTTGTGAACATCTGAGACATTGGCTGTTGTTTGAAACATCAAACACCGGCTGTGTCAAATACCGGCTGATGTTCATGCCATGCCTCCGTGAGCAAGCAAATTGCGAAACGTGCGTTGGAGGCGGTGTAGCACGCAGCTTACATCAGGTATGGTCACTATGTGTTGGGTGTGGGATCTCGGACACCACTTGGAATGGCTCTCTATTGCTTACTAACAGCACCTTATATTAGGCCTTATTAGGGGTGGTGCAGTAGTTTTCCTTTAGCAACATTTTAGCAACATTCACATCATCAGTGTCATTTGTGCAGCAGAGCCGGTGTTGGGTTGCATTATTTGTATTATTTTTACATCATTTTGGTTCAGCCCCACCACACATGGAGATATGTATTTGACATATATTATTTACATTGTAGTGATCATACCGTAGTGTGCACAATTTTATCTCACCTTGTGTTATTTTAATTTATGTAAAAAAATTGTTTGATTTTGTGTATAATAAGAATAATTTGTGGTTTATCAGTGAATTTTGCCTCGTTCTTTTGGGAAATATTGTATACTAGCCTGAGGCGGGCTAGCAGGGTTGTTGTAGGAGAATACTACTACTCCCAGCCCTACAGCTACTACTTCCCCAAGCTCTCCAAAATAGTAAGAAGTACAGGCTCTTCATATATAGAAAAAAGATGTGCAGGGCACTCACTGTAAAACTTTACTTTTATTTAATCCATGTTAAAAATCCATTACAAGGGATAATGACAGCAGGAACAGCAGCACCAGGCGTCTGGAGAAGCATACTGACGTACTCCAAACAGCTGTAACGCCGCCGCATGGTGCTGGCGTTCCTGACGTCCTTAACCCGTGGAATGAATTTTTAACATGGATTAAATAAAATTTTTACGGTGAGTGCCCTGCACATCTTCTTTTTTCTATATATGAAGTAAGGGTGGAGAGGACACCCTGCTGGTACTTTTATGAACTCAATTTTGCACATATTGGACTGATCTCTATAGGCCAGTGCTTCTCTAACTTTTTCTACTGGAGCCTTACCCAACAGACCAAGGCAATGCCCGGGCCTCACCAGACTGACCAAGAGGATGCCTGGGCCTCACTATCTGTGGTGAAAGTCCATTTGAAAGCTGAAAACAATGCTAGGGCTACCTTTGACTCATCTCCCAAGCTCTGTATGCTAATAAAGCAAGTACAAAATAAATTAATGATGTTGCTAAAATGGAGATTTTGGAGGACTGTGCAGATCATAGTTACTTTTGTGAAAACTGGCGTCCCAGCTGGGCCTCACCAACAACTAGGGGGCGCCTCACTGGTGAGGCCCGCCTCACAGTTTTGAGAAGCACTGCTATAGGCGGTAGGCCGATCATTGTCTCTATCACATTGGACACCCAGCCCTACAGCTACTACTGCCCCCAGCTGTATAGCTACTACTTCTCAGCTGTATAGCTACTACTACCCCAGTTCTACAGCTACCATTACCCCCTGCCCTGCTGCTGCCACTACCCCCAGCCCTACAGCTACCACTACCCCCAGCCCTACAGCTACCACTACCGCCAGCCCTACAGCTACCACTACCCCCAGCCCTACAGCTACCATTACCCCCTGCCCTGCTGCTGCCACTACCCCCAGCCCTACAGCTACCACTTGTTCCAGCTTTACTGCTGCCACTACCCCCATCACTAAAGCTACCACTAGCCCCAGTTCTACAGCTCCTGCTACCCCCGGCCCTACAGCTGCCACTACCACCATCACTCAATCTACCACTAGCCCCATTCCTGCAGCTACTGCTACCCCCAGTTTTACAGTCTGTGTCCCTCTTTTGTGGTTATAACAGGATTTATGGTGTCTGTAATGTTGTGTCCACACTGCACATGTGTCAGTCTAGTCTTACAGTATAGCAGCTATCTGACAGTAAATGGATGTTACACCTAACAACAAATCAGAGTACAGTCTACTTTATAAGTATACGTAACATTTATTTTTATTTATATAAAGGAGAACTCAGTAATAATGCAAAAAATAACATTTATTCTTACATCTGTAGGATGTGCTATTACTTCGCCCTGTTGTGTTTTTATTTAATTATTTTAACCCCCCCCCCCCCCTTGCAGCCCCCATACACCTGCATCGATTCATTCAAAAACTTATCTACTTCCTGTTTCAGCGACATCTTCATTTCCTCATTACTCACAGCGCTGTGTCTGTCAGCCGCTACGGAGGATGGCCGGGCTGCTGTGTCTGTCGGCCGCTATGGAGAATGGCCGGGCTGCTGTGTCTGTCGGCCGCTATGGAGGATGGCCGGGCTGCTGTGTCTGTCGGCCGCTATGGAGGATGGCCGGGCTGCTCTGTCTGTCGGCTATTATGGAGAATGGCCGGCTGCTTTGTTTGCCGGCCGCTATGGAGGATGGCCGGGCTGCTCTGTCTGTCGGCCGCCATGGAGGATGGCCGGGCTGCTCTATCTGTTGGCCGCTACGGAGGATGGCTGGGCTGCTGTGTCTGTCAGCCACTATGGAGGATGGCCGGGCTGCTGTGTCTGTTGGCCGCTATGGAGGATGGCCGGGCTGCTCTGTCTGTTGGCCGCTACGGAGGATGGCCGGGCTGCTGTGTCTATCGGCCGTTATGGAGGATGGCCGGGCTGCTGTGTCTGCCGGCCGCTACGGAGGATGGCCGGCTGCTGTGTCTATCGGCCGCTATGGAAGATGGCTGGCTGCTGTCTCTGTCGGCCACTGTGCTGCATGACATTGTCCTGGCTCTACAGGCAGGCGGGGAAGCCTATAGTGGAATCCTCCCCCATTACAGCATGGAGGAGATGTTGCGGTTGGGGGAGAATTCCACTACAGGCTTCCCCATCTGCCTGTATAGCCATGACAATGTATTGCAACTCCCCCCCCCTGCCCCGCGCACGTGTTTCAGCAGCTCCTTAATGTGTGAGTGCGTGGGATTTCACTGTGCAAAAGAGGAGTGGCGGCTCCGGTCATCCTCAGGGCCCCAGCATCTCTGTGGCGCTGTAAGACGGGGGGATTCCACTCCAGGCTTCCTCGTCTGCCTGTAGAGCCCATAGAGGGACAATGTGCAGCAGCACCCCCCTTGCTTACCAGCATCTCAGCGTCTCTGTAATGTGTCGGAAGGATTTCCCTCCAGGCTTCCCCGTCACCCCCTATGTCACTTTCCATCTACTGTGGCCCCCAGTTGTTGCACAGCTACAACTACCATTATGTCCTGGTGACATTACATGATGGGAGTTGTAGTTAGGTAACTTGGAAAGCTCCAGGTTGCAGAACTACAATTTCCATCTTGTACTGTCACCACAACATGAGGATGGGGCTTGTAGTTATGCAAACATGAGAGCTCCAAGTTGAAGAACTACAACTCCCATGATTATGTTGTGGGGACTATACTTTATGGGACTTGTAGTTTTACAGCTTGGAGCTCTCCTGTTTGCATAACTACAACTCCCATCTTGTACCATATATATTATTATTATAATTATTTTATTTAATTAGCATGACAGATCACACAGTAGATCCTGATCCAGTGATAGCATTGTCACACATTACTGCACATCTGGATAAAGTCTTAGGCCAGGCCCATGGCTTATGTGTGCTATGTGATTTCCCTCTCCACCTTATAGGAGTATATTCCTTCATATGTCCGCAGAGGTGCTGGAGATCACATAACACACACAGTGCATGAGCCCGGCCATAGACCACAGCCACCACCCAGCAGTTATCATGGCCAACTAAGCCCCGCCCCCTGCATGGAACATGGCAAAATGGCAGTTGGAAATGGCTGAACATGGGGAATAAGTAACAGGGTGTAAGGTATTTATAGCTCCCCATTCTACACATCTCCTCCCATCACCACTGTCTCCTATGGGGGGGCACCTATGTGATCATGTGACCAGGGAGGAGTATCTACAGGTACAGATACTCCTGGACAGGACACCCCACTATGTACACAACCCCATCTCTATACAAGCATCCCACAATGTATCCTATCTGCTATACCCTGCTATACTGGATGGGGAATTCTCACTCACATGTTCCTCGAAGACAACTGGAACGTCCTTTTCCTCTACGGACTGCTCCACGTCCATCTTCGGCTCTTCCTCCATTTCTCTAAATCGCCTCCTGTCGCCAATCTCTCGCAGAAATCACCTGTGTGTGTGAAAAAAATAAAGATTACATGGAGAAAACTGATTGAAAAGTAGAAAATAACAAAAAATACCAGGAGCCAATGGATGTGTGTACTTACGATCCAACTCCTAATAAAGCTCTGAAGGGTCCAGTAGCTGTTGTATTATGATGTCATATTTCTTTTGTTTTGTTTTTTAAATAAACTTTATTTAAACATCTGGATACAAACACTTGTACTAACCATATAATGCAATATCACTGATATAAACATTACATACATAATGAACAATTGTCCATTGGCGGGAATTTCTATTTTTGTTTGGATGAATAAGATCTTGGTCTATGCGCTCGGCTGTAGTATTTTAATATGGTTTATACTGATACTTGATAATGTTGCTCAAACAAACAAAAAAACATTTAGCAAAAGGTTTCAGCCCCTTCCTATAAGAATATTTTTCCCTATATCATTACTATTTTATTAATAGTTTTATATAAGGGTAATAAGTGATTATTATTACATATCTGCCGCTTCTTTCCCGCCTGCTCTGCCTGTGTAGGGTTCAGGTCTCTTTTGGGGTTTAGTGTTTACGTTCATCTTGATTATTGTGCACAGTTTGCCATAGGCGGCCATTATACCAAATATGTGTATTGAGTAGTCCAGTCCCCTACACTCCTCAATACACTTGTTACAGGGGGCATATCTAGTTGTAAGGGTCATTCTAACTGGTTATAGGGGGATTCTATCTGACTACAGGGGCACACTGTATCTGGCTATAGCAGACATGGAATTTGATCCAGGTAGCATATCTAGTAGCAAGGGGTAATGTATCTGGTTATAGGGTTATTGTATGTGGCTGCAGGGTTCATATCTAGCTACTTAGGAAATTGTATCTCTCTACAGGGGGCATCTGTGTATACATGGGCATTGTAACTGTATACAAGATGCATCATATCTCAATACAAAGGTATATCTGACTGTTGCACCTCATTACAGGGGGCATATGTAGTAGCATGGGGTATTGTATCTGGCTACAGGAGGCACAATGGATTGATGGGCAGGTAAGTTTAACTTTGTGTTAGCAAGGAAGGCACTGCTTTTGGTTATATGGGGAATATCTGGCTACAGGGGGCATTGTATCTGGTTTTAAAGTATCTGACTAGGAGAGAACATTGCATTTCGTCATAAGGATCATATCTGGTTGCATGGGATGTTGAATCTGGCTGTAGGGAGCATTGTATCTAGCTACTGAGGCATTATTACAGGCTATAGGGGGCCTATCTGTCTACAGGGACCACTGTATTTGGCCGCAGGTGGCATATCTAGCTGCTGGGGCATTATTATTGGCAATAGGGAATGTTATTGTGGGATCTGATCTTGGAAGGATATGCTTACAGAGCCTATGGCTGCAGTGTGATCATAGTCCTTGGGGGTCTGCATGTCGTGATCCCTGCATGTGGGGTCTGCATGGCGGGATCCCTGCATGTTATTTGCAAGATGTATTTTTGCTGCTCTTTGGCAATTTTAGAAAAATGCAGCAGGCTGAGGTTTTGGCATTTTTTGGGTGAAACTGCAGCGTTTTTCTCCCAAAGACTTCAATGGAAGGCTTCAGCTCTACTAAAATATGCCATAGGTTATGCATATGGTGGTTTTTAGTGGCGCTCTTCAGGAAGAAAAAAAAAATCGCCACTGGTCACCAGGGGGTTAACTGAACCCTCTGTGGGTCAGACTGTGCTTCGTTCCAGGAAAGGGGTGAGCTTAACTTACCATCCGTTCTTCTCCCTGTCTCCTTCTCATGAGCAGCTGAGCAGGGACACTGCTTTAGACACTGATTGGCTGAGATGACGCTGGAGCATCGTCAGCGTAGCCAACCTGCGGCTACAATAGTGGCTCCATATTTAAAGAAGCAGAGCCTGGCACACTTGTATCTCAGAGTGCCAGTCTCTGCTGAAGATAGAAGACGTCAGGGTGAGTATCAATAGGGCCCCCCTTCTCCCCAGCACTATACCCATCCCAGCAAGGAAGGGGAGCAAGTAATCCCTTTCTTGCTGGGATGGGTACAATGTAACATCAATGTGGCCCCCATGGGGTTAATTTAGGATGCCATGCATCCTCACTTAACCCCCTGGGGGCCACATTGTTTAGTCTGGCACACAAGGGATTAAGTATGGATGTCATGCGTCCATACTTAACCCCTTGTGTGCCATACTGTAAGCAGCATCTACTAAGAATAGCCGAATCCAAAGAGTCACCGACACTACAGGTCCCAGCATAGAGGTGTATATGGTCCGCACTCCCTTCTTCTTTGGTGTAGGTAGTGCTCAGCAGTACAGCAGTTCACAACGATTATTGCATATAGAAGATTGTCCTCAGCGGCACTCACCATAAAATTCACCTTTATTGGAATACAAACATGCTTTAGAGGAAACGAGAGGAGGCTCTCTCCCCACCTACGGACGTTTCACACCTGTCTGGCACTTTCTCAAGGCATCATCATGTTTCCTGTAAAGCATGTTTGTATTCCAATAAAGGTGAATTTTATGGTGAGTGCTGCTGAGGACAGTCTTCTAAATGCAAGCATCTACTAAGATGCTGCCTACTGTAAGATGCAGAGCACCTACCACAACAATGGGTGTTCTGCTCCTGGATTTTTTTGGGTGTGTTTTTCCCTTTTGTTTTTCAGATATCGGTATCTTATGGATTACATCGGATTCGTTGGACTATGTTGTTTACCAGTGTTGTTTTATATTGAAATAGAATGGGCAAGGTAGGGTGTGGGGGTGTTCTTTTTTAAATAAAATAATATTCACTATTGTGTTGTGTTTTATTTTTCTTTACTTTCAGACTTAGTAATGTATTCCATCTAGCAGACAGCTTCCTCTAATAAGTCGGGCCTAGTGTAAGCCGGTATAAAATAGCAAACACTAATCAGTAAATCAGTTAACCCCATGGGGGCCACAATGATGTCACAATGTGCCCATGCCAGCAAGGAAGGGATTAATTGTCCCCCTTCCTTGCTGAGATGAGTACAGTGCTAGGTGGAGGAGTGGGCCCCTATTGATACTCACTCCGACATCTTCGGCAGAGCCTGGCACACTGACATCCAAGCTTGCCAGGCTCTGCCTCTTCGCTGATCTGGCTACACTGACGATGCTTCGGCATTATCTCAGCCAATCAGCGGCTGAAGCAGTGTCCCTGCTCAGCTGCTGATTACAAGAAAAAGACGGGGAGAAGACTGGAGGGTAAGGTAAGCAACCCCTGGCCCCCCCTTCTCCGGGTCACTTAACCCCTTCCTTTCTGGAGCGGGTGCATTTGGGTCATCATTTTGACGTCCACGTTCGAGGAAAAACGCTGACCCGAAAAACAGCCAATGTCACACAGAGACTTTCACATTGCAAGGTGAAAACACAGGAAAAACGCCATGCACAAAAAACCTACGTGTGAAGTCACGCAAAAACATTTCCCACTATCTGAACATGAAAATGATTTCTTGCCTATGGAAATTCTATGATGTTCTCTGATTGTTCAGTATAACATTTCCCACATTCTGCAAATGAAAATGGTCTCTTGCCTATGTGAGATATTTTTATTTTTTATATATATTTTTTTTTATTAAATAGTTTTTTTTTTTTTTAAACAATTCAAAGTTACATCTTTGATTCATTATTACAAAAATCCAATATACACATTATACAATCGCATAAAAATTTTACATTTACTTACAAACAATAACCCTAAAGGACAGAGAGGGATATAACATATATATTTTAAAAAATCAACACACTATTCTAATCCTGAAGTGGTAGATAATGTTACGTCTCTGTGTCATCTGTCCATTTGCCCCATAGATAAACAGAGGTTTTTGGGGGTTTTTTACTTAAAAAGGAAATCCTTTCGTACCTCTGTACCTTTTATCTAGGTTTCCCCAGTGGGATATTAATGTCGGGCGGCAATAATCCAGCTCCAGAGAATCTTGCTGTGTGGATAGTGGGAATTTGGAGTAGCGTGTCTGATGGCTACAACAAAGCAACTGAAGGATCTTTCATGCAGCCCAATTGCTCAATTTCTCATGCCATGTAAATGCACTGCAAAGGGGTCACCTATCTCGCTGACCAGAGCTTGTTTTGCGGCCCCTATGGCCCTCAGCTGACCTGTCTAATACACTGCGGAACATCACCATAGAAGAGGCTGTAGTCGTTACACTGAATACCTTTTATTTTTGTTTAATTAAAAACATTTTAAAGAGAAATACCTTTTATTACGGCTCATACCGACTTGTGGAGAAAGAGTTCTTCAGCCAGGTTACTGCATACACATGAAATTTTGTGGCATTTCACTGGGTCTGCTGGGGGCTGTAGTGCTCAGTTACATAGGCAGCTTCCCCAACCCTAAGTGCCCTATTAAACAGCTTCAAATACAAAAACTGAAAGTAAAGAATAATAAAACACAACACAATAGAGAAAAGTATTTTATTTAAAAAAAGAACACCCCATACCCCTCGTAGACCATTTTTATAAAAAAAAAAAACATAAAAAACATGCTGGTCATCAAAATAGTCCAATGAATCTGACGTAATCCACAGGATACCGATATCTGAAAAACAGAAGAGAAAAACACATAAAATAAATGCCAGTAGCAGAACACCCATCATTGTGACAGGTATTCAGTATGGTAGTGTTATCCAGTCACAGTATGGTGGTATTGATCAGCTCTGGTGTGGCAGTGTCAAATGTGACACCTGGAGCTATTACCTACCAATTTACCAATCCTGTGGTGGGGCATCTTCAAGTTTAGTGCCTAGGGCAGCAGCAGCTGCTAATACGGTCCTGGGATACATATGCATAGTTGCCAACAGTCCCGTTTTCGCCGGGACTGTCCTGGATTTGACAGGCCAGTCCTCACTAAGTAATGTCCTGGGTTTGCCCCGGTAAGCTCCGCCCCCTGTGACATCACGCCCCACCCCCGTGACGGCCCCCCAATGCATTGAAGCCTAAGCATAGGCTTTTTGGCTGTAGGCTGTATATTCTGCCTCCAGCCACCAGAGGCCGCTCTCTCCTCCCAGCTACAGGACCTGACAGTGAGGTCACTCACTCCTGCCTCTGGGATAGAAGAGCAAGATGGCCGTGTGCTGCAGGGAGCCAGGTAATAAGGTGTCCACATGAGGGGGATTATGCTGAAGGACTGGTATACACTATATACCAGTCACAGCTCTGATTAGCAGTCTGATTACCAGTATACTAGCCTCTCACCCCCAGTGTATAGTTTATAATCCCCCTCATGAGGGCACTTCATTATACCACCAGTATTATACAGTGCTGTGAGACTGCTGGTATACTGAGGGGCCCACATGAGGGGGATAATGCTGAAGGAGATAACGCTATGTACATTGGTATGAGAGGCTAGTATACTGGAAGACTGGTAATCACAGCTGTGACTGATATACAGTGTCCTAGCCTCTCACACCAATGTATATAGCTTTACCTCCTTCAGCATCATCCCCTCATGTGGGCCCCTCAGTATACCAGCAGCCTCGCAGTACTCACTGTATTATACTGGTGGTATAATGAGGGGCCCACATGAGGGCATGATGCTGAAGGATGATGAGGGGCATGATGCTAAAGTCTGCCCCAGTCACCCTCCAGTCTGCCTCAGCTACCCCAAGTAGCCCCCCCCCCCCCCAGTCTGCTTAAAGAGGACCTGTCACCCCCCCGTGAAGGGGTGACAGGCTCCCAACCCCCCGTTAGAGCCCCCTATACTTACCTCATTGCGCCGGGTCCCGCTTCCTGAGCCGGTCGGGTGACTGAGATTTCAGCCCCCAAAGGCCGGCGCGCTCGCTCACAGGAGAGGCCGATGCTCATAGAGAATGACGGAGCATCGGACTCCCCATTCATTCTCTATGTGCATTGGACTCTCCTGTAAGTGCGCACCGGCTTCGGGCGCTGAAATCACAGTCACCCGACCGGCTCAGGAAGCGGGACCCGACGCAAATGAGGTAAGTATAGGGGGCTCTAACGGGGGGGTCGGGAGCCTGTCACCCCGGCACGGGGGGTGACAGGTTTCCTTTAACCCTTTAAGGACAGAGCCTGAAATGGCCTAAGGACAGAGACAAATTTTATGAATATGACCTGTGTCACTTTATTCATTAATAACTTCGGGATGCTTTTACCTATCTGGCTGATTCTGAGATTGTTTTCTCGTGACATATTGTACTTCACATTTCTGGTAAATTGGAGTCGATACTTATAAGGAATCTTTATGAAAAAAAACACCAAAATAACGTGAAAAATATTGAAAAATGCATTTTTCCAACTTTGGAACTTTTCTGCTTATACAGAAAATGGTTATGCCACATAAATTATATATTAAATAGCATTAGCAACATGTCTACTTTATGTTGGCAGCATTTATTAAACTATATTTCATTTTTTTTTAGACAATAGAAAGCTTAAAACATTAGCAGCAATTTTTCCAAATTTTCAGTAAAATTTCAAAACCAGATTTTTCAGGGACCAGTTGACGCTTTAAGTGTATGTGAGGGGACTGTATGTTATGAAGCCCCACAAAGCACCCCATTTCAGAAACTGCATCCCCAAACTCTGCAAAAGCACATCCAGAAAGTTTTTTAACCCTTTAGTTGAGTCACAGAAATAAAAGCTAAGTGTGTAAGTGAGATTTTATTGAAATCCAATATTTTTCATAATTATAACCTATTACCAGAGAAATCCACCCCAATATTGATTGCCCTGTTTCTGCAGTTATAGAATACTTCCATTATGTGGCCCTAATTTGCTATTTGACGCAACCACAAGCCTCAATACAAAGGAGCGCCTAGTGAATTTTAACGTTATATTTGGTCATTTTGACTGTACCACTTCAGGTTGGCAGAGGCTCTGGGGTGCAAAACCTAAAAAACACCCCTAAAGGGACACCATTTAGAAAACTACACCCCTTTGAGGAATGTAACAAGGGGTGCGGTGAGCATTTGGACCCACAGGTGCTTCACAGATTTTCAGAACAATGTGTAAAAAAGGAAAAATTAAATTTTTACACTAAAAACGTTGTTCTAAGCCTTCATTTTTCATTTTTACAAGGGGATAAAAGAAAAAAAAATCTCCACGTGTAGCGCAGTTTCTCCCGGTACGAAATACCCCACATGTGGACATAAAGTGCCAAGCGGGCACAGGACGAGCCTCCAAAGGGAAGGAGCGCCAATTGGCTTTTGGAAGCTGGAATTTCACTGGAATGGATTTTCAAGGGCCATGTCGCATTTACAGAGCCCTCGTGCTGCTAAAACACTGGAAACCCCCCACAAGTGACCCCATTCTGGAACTAACCCTCAAGGAATTTTAACAAGGGGTGCAGTGAGCATATGGACCCCACTGGTGAACGGCACAAATGTGGAACAACGTGACGTGAAAGGGAAAATTTTCATTTTTTCACTTTCACGTACAAATGTGCCTGTTATCAAGGGGTCCATATCCTCACTGCACCCCTTGTTAGGTTCCTTGATGGGTGTAGTTTTCCATAATGGGGTCACTTGTGGGGGTTTTCACTGACTTGGCAGCACAAGGGCTCTGTAAATGCGACATGGCATTCATCATTCCTTCTGGCCAAATCCATCTTCCAAAATCCAAATGGCGCTCCTTCCCTTCGGAGGCTTGCCCTGCGCCCCACATGGCGCTTTATGTCCACATGTGGGGTATTTACGGACTCAGGGGGAATTGCTCTACACATTTTGTCTGTTTTTAATCTTTTAAACCCTTGTGAAAATGAAAATTTAAGGCTAAACCAACATTATGTGTGTAAAAATGTAATATTTCATTTTCACGCCACATTGTTCCACATTTGTGCCCGGCACCAGTGGGTCCATATGCTCACTGCACCCCTTGATAGATTCCTTATGGGGTGTAGTTTCCATAATGGGGTACTTGTGGGGGGGTTTCAACTGTCTTGGCAACACAGAGGCCTTTCAAATGCAACAAGGCCCTTGAAAATCCATTCCAGCCAAATCCAGCCTCCAAAAAGCAAATGGGGCTCCTTCCTTTTGGAGGCTCGTCTTGCAGCCGCATGGCGCCTTATGTCCACATGTGGGGTATTTCCGTACTCGGGGGAAATTGCTCTACACATTGTGGTTTTTTTTTATCTTTAAACCCCTTGCTGTGAAAATGAAAAAATCAAGACTAAATCAATGATTTTAGTGTAAAAATGTAAACATTTTTTTACACTAAATGTTGGTCTAGCCTTGATTTTTTTCATTACCAAAGGGGTTAAAAGGGAATACAAATGCAAAACGTGTAGGGTAATTACCCTTGGGTATGTCCACATGTGGATATAGTGTGCCTTATTGGCACAGGGCAAGCCACCAAAGGGACAGAGCGCCATTTAGAGGCTGGAATGGAGGAGGGAGGCCATGTCCGCAATTACAAAGCTCCTGTACTGCCAGGACACTGGAACGGCCACAAGTGACCCCATTCTGGAAACTACACCCTTCAAGGAATTTAAACAGTGGTGCAGTGAGCATATGGACCCCACTGGTGATGGGGCACATTTGTAGAACATGTGCTGTGAAAGTGTAAAATACAATTTTTTTTCCTTTTCACAGCACAAATGTGCCCGTCACCAGGGGGCCATATCCCGGCTGCACCCCTTGTTAGATTCCTTATGGGGTGTGTTTCCAGAATGGGTCACTTTTGGGGGTTTCTACTCTCCTGGCAGCACAAGGACTTTTGTAATTGCATCATGGCAAGCCTCTAATGGGGAAATGGCGGCCATGCCTATTTAGTTGGGGAAAAGGGACAGTTTTTATTTATTTGGGGGTATTAGCCAATTATTAGTTTATAAGGCTGAAAATTACAGGTGTCCATCAATTAACCTATTTTGATCCAGAGGAAGGCAAAAAAATCTTGTGAGGCAGACGACAGTAGCGCTCATCACTGGGAAAAAAATTCCTTCCCGACTCAAATGGCAATTGATTAATCCATGGATCAACATGCCCTGAAATAAGAATAAGGGATATAATTTAGAAAATGTAGAACTCCAATGACATGTGTGCACCCTTGAAGGCGATCCTGGATGCAGCAGCCGGGGGGATCAGGAAGGTGTCACACTGGAAAATGGTGTCCTTCCTGATCTCCCTGTTACGCCACCACTCTGCGCTTCTTCTACGGGGTCTCCTGTTTTCCAGTGTGGGGGACGTCCACCTGGAACAAGTTTGCCTGGTGCGATACGGGGTCCTTCATATCCAGAAGTGTGGGTCCGCTCCATTGGCTGCTAAATATTCGGGCTCTATTACTGCTTCTGATGTTTTTGGATGGCACCAAAAGTACAGTAGTCGGGCAGTGAGGGAGCGGAATAGGGGGGCTGGTATAAAAGGTATATCTGTACAGGTTGGTAACCTTTATCCAGCAGTGGAAGATCAGTGCCAAAACGTCTTCCCTCTAACTCGGAGGAGGGGGGGGCATCTGGGGGCTGGATTCGCGTGTCCCTCCTTTATACACTCGGGGGCTGGGTTCACACTATGTATATTAGGGGCTGTATTGGTCCTCATGTCAGGTCCTCATAGCAACCAAAACCAGGAGTGGATTGAAAACACAGAAAGGATCTTTCACAACAATGTTGAAATTGAGT